>NC_092279.1:1369142-1401642 GCF_036320965.1 Panulirus ornatus
TCTCAGAGATGAACTTTGATTTGATGTGAATCAACGCGTCAAGGGTTGAGGGTCAGCCGCTAACTGTGTTAAGTCGGTGGACAAAAGACACGGACGGGGGAAGGAGGGTTTAGGTAGGTCAGGCAATCAGAGAGAATCAAATATTCTTCTTTTTTTTTCATCTATAAACGTCAGAGAGTTTATTGTGAGTACAGCCAGCCTGGAGGTTCAGAGTAGGTCAGGGTGTGGGGGGTCTGGAGGATGGTCTCGATCACGTGGTCTGGCGCGTCCGTGTCGTCTGCTGCGGGCAGTCGAGAGGTAAACAAACATCAGCTGATAAGCCCGTTCCTCAGCTGGCCGCGCCGCCTCTCTCGGTGCGGTGATGTCTCCACGCGGCATCGCGTGAGGCTGTCTCTCTCTCTCTCTCTCTCTCTCTCTCTCTCTCTCTCTCTCTCTCTCTCTCTCTCTCTCTCTCTCTGTAAGGTATGCCCTCCGGGCTTTCCTCCACACACAGTGTTGGTAGTTCTGGAGACCCCGACCAAGGACCTCGTGGTCCTAAAGGTCTGTAGCTAGCTAGCTAGATAGAGCTGAGCCACGGGATATTTTCCCCCACCATGTGAGAGGACTGGCTCAGGGTGCAGGATGTGGGGGGGGGGGCTACTGTGTTTATCACACACACACACACACACACACACACACACGTACGCACACACCTCCAGAAGATAGTCAGACCCCACACACACGCACCTCCATTAGTCAGGCCCCCAATGACCCAAGAGCAGTAAGTCCCTTTGGACATTGGACGGTTCCATATCCTCTGACTTGGGGGGGGGGGGGGTCAGCGTGGGTGACATAGGAACTATAAATGAGACAGTTACACTTGAGAACCCCCCCCCCCCCCACGGGAGCCAACCATCTCTTCTTCCTCGATAGGATGTATAAGCCTCCACCACCCCCTTGACGTGGCCAGGATCACCTCCTCCCTCCCTCAGAGGCATTAAGGATCTAAAGGAGCAGCGAGAGACTGGGCTTTTATATGACCACAACGTCGCTTACCTCATCAAGGTCCTCAGTGACGAGGAAATTCATCAATATCTCAGACTGCGAAGGTGGACCAGACCCACATCAGCAAGAGGTATGGAAAACTGAAAGATATGAGCCACTGGGTACAGACAGAAGGCCCCCAACCCCCCTCTACTTTTCCTGTATCTCTCTTTTAAAGAAGCGCGTCAATTTGTTAAGAACCATGTCGTCACTATTTACCAGAGACAACCTCCTCCACCCACCCCACAACTTGACACACACTGCCCACCCCTCCCTAGCCTACCGTCCAGCCCCGAACCCCCTCCTCGAGTCGCTACAAGAATTTTAAGTGGGCAAAGTGTTCGACTACTTGTACTGGCTTACGTGTTGAACGCGCATGGAGAGCGCCCTTCTGAGCGAGCCAGACGCCCTCTGCTGCGTCATCAGTGGCTCCCTCCGTCGATCATATCATCCCGTTGTTGTCTTCGACGTCAACACCTCCACGGTATTACAGCGAGCCACGAGCCAACAGCTCGATCCCCAGCTAACTCTATGAAGGCTACGTATCTAATTGGGACTTACACACACACACACACACACACACACACACACACACACACACACACACACACACACGTTGTAAATTCCATAGAAGCTCAGCCAGTTGACGATCGAAAGACCTCCTCAAACGTCCACTGCTTTGCCATCGGACACAACTTATGGCAGCCCTTGAGGAGAGCAAGATCTGTGTGATTCTCACCTTCACTCACTCCACAACAGCTTTCGACCCAGTCACCCACAAGGCGAAGCCATCTCCACCGGCCTGCGGGCAAGTCTCGTGTCGTGGCTCTGCAGACTACCTCACTGGGCGTCGCCAGTGGGTGTTGTGTGCATGCTAGGAGCCGTGTCTCCCGTTCTGTGCCTCGCCCGTGGCGTTCCACAGGGCACAGAGATTGGACTCATAATGTTTCCACCTCTTCATTACACGATGCCCGTAAGGGATGCGCTTGCTCGATGGCAGGTGACGGCTCTGCTGCCACTGGAATTAGCTTCCCTCACCCCTCCAGGGAACCCCCAAACCCATCAACGGATTCACCATCAGTCCCGAGAACCTCACTCTCGCGTCCCGTCGTGTCGCACACCCACCCCCAGCCCTGAGGTCGCTACCATCGTAAGCACATTGAACCGGCCGTCACATAGGCTACACATCCTATCCGTCGTCCATCGGCTGTCCTTCGTCTGTCCGTTGGTTGTCGGGAGTTAAACCCTAGCCTTCAACTTAACCTCTAGCCTTCAACTTAACCTCTAACCTTCAACTTGACCTTTCCACATTAGTGTCCCAGCATCAGAGGAACGGTACGGAATAGTATACAAAAGACTAATTTCGAGTATGTACCTGAGTGATGCCCCCTTAACAGCAAGACTTAACTTGGAACTTAAACCTTGGATCATAACTTTCAGGAACCTTTAACCTTGGATCATAACTTCCAGGAACCTTTAACCTTCGACCTGAAACACGACACGACAGGCGTTTCCCCCAGCATCTAAATATTTAAGGGGATCGAGACCCATAACTTTTGAGTTTTAAGTACGAAGTTAAACCTCCCCTCTCGTTTTTTTTTCTCTCTTTTTTGATTTTCCAAAAGAAGGAACAGAGAAGGGGGCCAGGTGAGGATATTCCCTCAAAGGCCCAGTTCTTTGTTCTTAATGCTACCTCGCTATCGCGGGAAATGGCGAATAGTATGAATATATATATATATATATATATATATATATATATATCACACAAAGCTCCATCAGCCAGGATCGAACCTGGGACCCCTTGTGCAAGAGGCAGGCATGCTAACCGCTAGGCTAAGGGACTGTATAATAGGAAACAACTAGTATTTCGAATAGTTGTTTCCTATTATACAGTCCCTTAGCCTAGCGGTTAGCATGCCTGCCTCTTGCACAAGGGGTCCCAGGTTCGATCCTGGCTGATTGAGCTTTGTATGTTCTATGAAGGTGCGCGTTCATATACACTTTATTCGTATTCATATAACTCCGCGTTGTACAGTCAGGTTCGGTAAAACGCTCTCAGCTGGCTATGTGTTCTGTTCGGAAACAACCGATAGACCCCGTTGCTCACCATTGTGAGACGAAGGGTATTCGAGTACTTAGTATTTCGAATAGTTGTTTCCTATTATACAGTCCCTTAGCCTAACGGTTAGCATGCCTGCCTCTTGCACAAGGGGTCCCAGGTTCGATCCTGGCTGATTGAGCTTTGTATGTTCTATGAAGGTGCGCGTTCATATACACGTTATTCGTATTCATATAACTCCGCGTTGTACAGTCAGGTTCGGTAAAACGCTCTCAGCTGGCTATGTGTTCTGTTCGGAAGCTACCGATAGACCCCGTTGCTCACCATTGTGAGACGAAGGGTATTCGAGTACTTAGTATTTCGAATAGTTGTTTCCTATTATACAGTCCCTTAGCCTAACGGTTAGCATGCCTGCCTCTTGCACAAGGGGTCCCAGGTTCGATCCTGGCTGATGGAGCTTTGTATGTTCTATGAAGGTGCGCGTTCATATACACTTTATTCGTATATATATATATATGTACAGAGCATCAGATTGGGGAAGAGCAGTGTGGTTTCAGAAGTGGTAGAGGATGTGTGGATCAGGTGTTTGCTTTGAAGAATGTATGTGAGAAATACTTAGAAAAGCAAATGGATTTGTATGTAGCATTTATGGATCTGGAGAAGGCATATGATAGAGTTGATAGAGATGCTCTGTGGAAGGTATTAAGAATATATGGTGTGGGAGGAAAGTTGTTAGAAGCAGTGAAAAGTTTTTATCGAGGATGTAAGGCATGTGTACGTTTAGGAAGAGAGGAAAGTGATTGGTTCTCAGTGAATGTAGGTTTGCGGCAGGGGTGTGTGATGTCTCCATGGTTGTTTAATTTGTTTATGGATGGGGTTGTTAGGGAGGTAAATGCAAGAGTTTTGGAAAGAGGGGCAAGTATGAAGTCTGTTGGGGATGAGAGAGCTTGGGAAGTGAGTCAGTTGTTGTTCGCTGATGATACAGCGCTGTTGGCTGATTCATGTGAGAAACTGCAGAAGCTGGTGACTGAGTTTGGTAAAGTGTGTGGAAGAAGAAAGTTAAGAGTAAATGTGAATAAGAGCAAGGTTATTAGGTACAGTAGGGTTGAGGGTCAAGTCAATTGGGAGGTGAGTTTGAATGGAGAAAAACTGGAGGAAGTGAAGTGTTTTAGATATCTGGGAGTGGATCTGGCAGCGGATGGAACCATGGAAGCGGAAGTGGATCATAGGGTGGGGGAGGGGGCGAAAATTCTGGGGGCCTTGAAGAATGTGTGGAAGTCGAGAACATTATCTCGGAAAGCAAAAATGGGTATGTTTGAAGGAATAGTAGTTCCAACAATGTTGTATGGTTGCGAGGCGTGGGCTATGGATAGAGTTGTGCGCAGGAGGATGGATGTGCTGGAAATGAGATGTTTGAGGACAATGTGTGGTGTGAGGTGGTTTGATCGAGTGAGTAACGTAAGGGTAAGAGAGATGTGTGGAAATAAAAAGAGCGTGGTTGAGAGAGCAGAAGAGGGTGTTTTGAAGTGGTTTGGGCACATGGAGAGGATGAGTGAGGAAAGATTGACCAAGAGGATATATGTGTCGGAGGTGGAGGGAACAAGGAGAAGAGGGAGACCAAATTGGAGGTGGAAAGATGGAGTGAAAAAGATTTTGTGTGATCGGGGCCTGAACATGCAGGAGGGTGAAAGGAGGGCAAGGAATAGAGTGAATTGGAGCGATGTGGTATACAGGGGTTGACGTGCTGTCAGTGGATTGAATCAAGGCATGTGAAGCGTCTGGGGTAAACCATGGAAAGCTGTGTAGGTATGTATATTTGCGTGTGTGGACGTATGTATATACATGTGTATGGGGGTGGGTTGGGCCATTTCTTTCGTCTGTTTCCTTGCGCTACCTCGCAAACGCGGGAGACAGCGACAAAGTATAAAAAAAAAAAAAAAAAATATATATATATATATATATATATATATATATATATATATATATATATATATATATATATATATATATATATATATATCGACATGTATATAAGTGTATTCTTATACATAACCTTCATGCACTGGTAAATCATCATGAGATTGATAAACGGCCTTGCATGAATCATTGCAGTCATGCGTCTGCGTACTCCAAATGATGATGCCTCTCTCTCTCTCTCTTCCACGAGCAGGTGTTATTTAAGCCAGTGTTCTCGTGAGCTGCCAGCATGTGCCCCTACTTTCCAAGGATTTGGACCCGTGGAATATGTTTGGGTGCTCCTGCTGCTTCCCACAGTTGCTGTGTGGAGTCCAGCCACTCGAGGATGAGCTGTTATGATGCCTCCTCCTCCTCCTCCTTCTTCCCCTCGAACACTAAGCTGTGGAGTTCTCTTCCCTCAGGAGTCGAGTCCACAAACCCCTGCGGAGCTCTGATTCATTTCTTTCTCGTTCTTTCATTCTTTTCTTTTATCAGAGATGGACTCGATTGGCCATGTTTTGCCTGTACCATGTCGGCCCCCAACATATATATATATATATATATATATATATATATATACTAATCGCCATCTCCCGCATTAGCGAGGTAGCGGTAAGAACAGACGATGAGGACTGGGCCTTTGAGGGAATATCCTCACCTGGCCCCCTTCTCTGTTTCTTCTTTTGGAAAAAAAAAAAAAAGAGAGGGGAGGATTTCCAGCCTCCCGCTCCCTTCCCTTTTAGTCGCCTTCTACGACACGCAGGGAATACGTGAAAAGTATTCTTTCTCCCCTATCCCCTACCCCCTATCCCCTATCCCCTCTCGTTTTTTTAATTTTCCAAAAGAAGGAACAGAGAAGGGGGCCAGGTGAGGGTATTCCCTCAAAGGCCCAGTCCTCTATTCTTAACGCTACCTCGCTAATGCGGGAAATGGCGAATAGTTTGAAAGAAAGAAAAAGAAAGATATATATATATATATATATATATATATATATATATATATATATATATATATATATATATATATATATATATATATATATAAAGTGCGTAAGACAAGGGAGCAAATGGGAACTTCAGTGAAGGGCGCAAATGGGGAGGTGATAACAAGTAGTGGTGATGTGAGAAGGAGATGGAGTGAGTATTTTGAAGGTTTGTTGAATGTGTTTGATGATAGAGTGGCAGATATAGGGTGTTTTGGTCGAGGTGGTGTGCAAAGTGAGAGGGTTAGGGAAAATGATTTGGTAAACAGAAAAGAGGTAGTGAAAGCTTTGCGGAAGATGAAAGCCGGCAAGGCAGCAGGTTTGGATGGTATTGCAGTAGAATTTATTAAAAAAGGGGGTGACTGTATTGTTGACTGGTTGGTAAGGTTATTTAATGTATGTATGACTCATGGTGAGGTGCCTGAGGATTGGCGGAATGCGTGCATAGTGCCATTGTACAAAGGCAAAGGGGATAAGAGTGAGTGCTCAAATTACAGAGGTATAAGTTTGTTGAGTGTTCCTGGTAAATTATCTGGGAGGGTATTGATTGAGAGGGTGAAGGCATGTACAGAGCATCAGATTGGGGAAGAGCAGTGTGGTTTCAGAAGTGGTAGAGGATGTGTGGATCAGGTGTTTGCTTTGAAGAATGTATGTGAGAAATACTTAGAAAAGCAAATGGATTTGTATGTAGCATTTATGGATCTGGAGAAGGCATATGATAGAGTTGATAGAGATGCTCTGTGGAAGGTATTAAGAATATATGGTGTGGGAGGAAAGTTGTTAGAAGCAGTGAAAAGTTTTTATCGAGGATGTAAGGCATGTGTACGTGTAGGAAGAGAGGAAAGTGATTGGTTTTCAGTGAATGTAGGTTTTCGGCAGGGGTGTGTGATGTCTCCATGGTTGTTTAATTTGTTTATGGATGGGGTTGTTAGGGAGGTAAATGCAAGAGTTTTGGAAAGAGGGGCAAGTATGAAGCCTGTTGGGGATGAGAGAGCTTGGGAAGTGAGTCAGTTGTTGTTCGCTGATGATACAGCGCTGGTGGCTGATTCATGTGAGAAACTGCAGAAGCTGGTGACTGAGTTTGGTAAAGTGTGTGGAAGAAGAAAGTTAAGAGTAAATGTGAATAAGAGCAAGGTTATTAGGTACAGTAGGGTTGAGGGTCAAGTCAATTGGGAGGTGAGTTTGAATGGAGAAAAACTGGAGGAAGTGAAGTGTTTTAGATATCTGGGAGTGGATCTGGCAGCGGATGGAACCATGGAAGCGGAAGTGGATCATAGGGTGGGGGAGGGGGCGAAAATTCTGGGGGCCTTGAAGAATGTGTGGAAGTCGAGAACATTATCTCGGAAAGCAAAAATGGGTATGTTTGAAGGAATAGTGGTTCCAACAATGTTGTATGGTTGCGAGGCGTGGGCTATGGATAGAGTTGTGCGCAGGAGGATGGATGTGCTGGAAATGAGATGTTTGAGGACAATGTGTGGTGTGAGGTGGTTTGATCGAGTGAGTAACGTAAGGGTAAGAGAGATGTGTGGAAATAAAAAGAGCGTGGTTGAGAGAGCAGAAGAGGGTGTTTTGAAGTGGTTTGGGCACATGGAGAGGATGAGTGAGGAAAGATTGACCAAGAGGATATATGTGTCGGAGGTGGAGGGAACAAGGAGAAGAGGGAGACCAAATTGGAGGTGGAAAGATGGAGTGAAAAAGATTTTGTGTGATCGGGGCCTGAACATGCAGGAGGGTGAAAGGAGGGCAAGGAATAGAGTGAATTGGAGCGATGTGGTATACCGGGGTTGACGTGCTGTCAGTGGATTGAATCAAGGCATGTGAAGCGTCTGGGGTAAGCCATGGAAAGCTGTGTAGGTATGTATATTTGCGTGTGTGGACGTATGTATATACATGTGTATGGGGGTGGGTTGGGCCATTTCTTTCGTCTGTTTCCTTGCGCTACCTCGCAAACGCGGGAGACAGCGACAAAGTATAAAAATATATATATATATATATATATATATATATATATATATATATATATATATATATATATATATATATATATATGTATGTATATTTATATATATATAGATAGATAGAGAGATAGATAAATAGATGAATAGATAGATTGATAGGTAAATAGATAGATATATAGATAGATAGATTGATAGATAGATATAGATAGATAGCTAGATAGATATACGGCCATGTTTCTATCAGGTCATGAGATGGACAGAAACAACCGTCACCAGATGCCTCTGTCCATCGTTCATGACCGTCCTTTCAGACAGGACTGTATAAGACATGGTCGCTGCACCAGGAACCTATCTCACAATGTACGACGAAGGACTTACTCATGTCTGATAAACACCGCCTCATTCACAATAAAGTTTATCTGCCACATTGATAAAGATCTTCTGTTAGAGAGTTGATCATTCACTGAGTTTACATTTTTGCTTTTTTTCTTAAAGACATTTTGTTAAATATGCGTTCGTTCCCCTTGGCCGTGTATCATCCATTGTTACGAAGAGCTACACTGTTTGCAGTCGGCCAGAGGACTGATAACATGGCTATTTGGCGTTTCCAGGAAGATGTTCTTAGTTTCCAGTCCTTTTTAAGACGGATGTGAGTGGTGTTCGGTTAGCTTCAAGGGTTCTGTAGTATCATCTTGGGTAGTTCGGCCCAACCCACTTGAGGAACGGGTTGGATCGTCTCCACCGTTACGTTCCTCATGTGGCTGATCTACCCACACGCAGGACCCGAGCGTTGAGCGTCTCCACCATCCTATGTCTTAATTCCAGACTCGTGCGTAACGTTATTACCCATTGTCACTATACATAGGGAAGACACACACTCCTGACAGCGACGTAACGTTCATCCCATGACCTACCTCCACACATGTGGGGGTGGGTCTGGGTGCCTTACCAAGGACCTCTTGTGACCTGGGCACAGGTTAGAGGCCAGGTACCTCAGCAGATACATAATTTTGACCTTTGCAGTAGAAACGTCCGTTCCCATCTAGACTTCCACCAAAGTCTTTCCTTCATTTCCCGAGGGGATGCGACCCTGGGAGCGCATAAATGCTGAGGTTTGACCTTCTGAATAGGTCAAACAGTCCCTGGCTCTGAGATATCTGGGCGCCATCTCCGCCTGGAAATGTTCACCATGTGACTCCTGCCTGGTGCACATTCTCCAACAAGGAGACCGCAGGGCCTCGTCATCGTCATCTGCAGCAGCTCCCGGCGTGACTCGTACTTCTGTGAGTGTTGACGAACCCTTCATGAGACCTTGCCGTCGTTCGCCTCCTGCAGTGGCCACAGTAATATGGCCACGCCGTCTTGAACCGGCGAACAAGTCAACCACGGTGACCGCTTACCTCCTCCTGGACTGCAGACTCTCGGCAACGCCTCCTTCCTTCTGTCGTGCCGTTGTAGGGCCTTGGCAACGCCTTCCCATTTCTGCTGCACAACCTGGAACGAGCGACCTCCCTCCTACAGAAGCTCCACGAGACCAAGCAATGACTTCTCCCCTCTCCTTCTTACCTAATCCTGCACTACTTACACCAGTTCGCCCAGAATTAGACCACCTATGCACCGTACTCACGTGTTAAAGCACTGTTGTGTGTCAGCTGTGTTATGTCACACTCTCGCTCCATCAGAACCACAAACAAGAGAAAGTAGTTACTTAATAAGACCTTCTAAACTAGTGACCAACATAGCAACTGAGAGGTCAGTCGCACTTCACATAGTGCTAATTGTCACCGTACCATCCCTCCACCAGCCTTTCATGGTGCAGAATGCATTCCCCTCCCTGTCTGTACACAGAATCCTTTCTCCTCCTGGTCTTAATGCATAATCCATTCTATACCCACCCCTGCTGGCATCATCCTGCCCCAGCCTCCCGGACCAGATGCATCCCAGTGTTGCCAGCCTCTCCACCCTCATGTTTGTCGTAGGCTCAAACGTAGGAGTTCCTGTAGGATGATGTAACCAGCTTGCTACTTCAGAGGCCTCCATCGTTCTACAACCACCATTGCCAACCACATGACTCTCGTGACCTGACCTGACCTTCTGGCAGCACTGGCTGTCCAGCGATAAACCTTAAACAGCGAATAGGTGTCTTTCAAGGGGGAAAAAAGAATGGAAAATGGAAGCAATGTAGCGTCATTTCCCAGCGACACGTATGGAGCCCCCACGAGTGTAAGACTCCCTCCCCACACAGTAAAGATAGTACACTATACATACGTGCTTCATTATCTCTCTGACAGTGACCTGACTTTTATCCTGTGACCAGACTCAACACAGGTAAGGACTTGAGTGTCATAGGCCATAGACCAGGTTCTCGAGCAGATATACGTTTTGAACCTTCACATCGGGAGTTCCTCCGCATCGAGACTTCCTCCAGTGTCCTTCCTTTGGCCACCAGGAGCCATCATCAGTGCCATGTGCAGTCAGTACGCCCCTGGCAGTATGAAAATGCTAAGGTCCTACTGTCTGACTCGGTCAAGTAATCCCGAACTCTGAGACATCGAAGTTCCGAGCTCTGAGACATCGAAGTGCCAAACTCACCTTGACAGGCTCCACCTTGTGGCTCCTCACTCATTTGACTGGACAGGAGCTACCGTAAATGGGCCACACACTCACTCTCTCTCTCTAGCGGCACAAATCATACAAGACAACAGCTTCCCCACCATCCTGACTATGGAGCTTCGGCAACACCTCCTCCCTCCTGTTACACCGGCAGCACGGCTACGGGACCTCGCCAACGCCTGCACACTCCTTGCTTCACAACCTCGGGGTTGGCTGCGCGCGCCCACCTTCTCCTCTGTAGAAGTTCCACAAGATCGTTCAACGACTCACCTCTCCTAAGGGACTCCTGCTTCACCTCCGCTGCAGTAGAGCCACGGAACACATTACCCCACCACGTCTTCTGCATTAGTACTACGGGAGACCCTCTGCCCGCTTCCCTCACCTTCATACTTAGTCATGCCGTGTTTCCAGCAGCTCGACCTGAGCTCCCAACACCTTTGCCCTTACCCAGTGACGCGTTACTGTGTGTCAACCGTGTTACCGTATCGCTCTTTAAGCCCGCCACGACCACAACGGACAAGAGAATACCAGCCAAATATTCCAAAATATCTGATGCTTAAAGGTTAGATTTGGTCTGAAAACCCACCCCAGTACTTCCTCAACGGCTTTTTTTCCCTCGCGCGTCTCAGCTTCGCCACTTACGTGTCAGTAGTTGGCGTCAGTAGCGAGAAATCGGAACTTTCATCTATACCCACGAGCCTGGGGGGGGGGGCTTCCACCCCCCCTCCCCCACCCGCTAGGGACACTCCAGTCCAGCGAGGGACGTACAAGGTCTTGCTTTCTCACACGCGTCAGGACGGACGGCCATACTGTGAATCGAAGAAACGAACTTACCTAATTTTGTTTTTTTATCCCAGTGACGTTCGCTTTGATGACTGTTCCTGTGTGTCCTCACGATCTGTGAGCGACGAACCATCTCACGTCACATCTCACGTCACGGATCTCACGTCACATCTCACGTCACGGATCTCACGTCACATCTCACGTCACGGATCTCACGTCACATCTCACGTCACGGATCTCACGTCACATCTCACGTCACGGATCTCACGTCACATCTCACGTCATGGATCTCACGTCACGGATCTCACGTCACATCTCACGTCACGGATCTCACGTCACAGATCTCACGTCACATCTCACGTCACATCATCATTAGAGATAATTGTCCCTCTGAAGTGCCTCGCTGCCCCGATTTTGTGCCTGGGTTTAGCGTTTAAAGGTCCGCTTTCCCTTGCCTTTTTTTTTAAAAAGTTCCTCTTCCAGAGGAGCTACAGGGCAATGGCGTTTAAAGATGATGGAAGTAAACGAGTGAAGGAGGAGGTGAACACTTCGCTGTACGACGGGTTGACACTGAATGATGAATGAGACAGTCGATCCACAGCGGTAACGAGTTACTCCCGGAGGCTGTTTGTTGTTACTTGCATTACTTATGGCAGATACTCTTCCTGGGTAACTGTGTGTGTGTGTGTGTGTGTGTGTGTGTGTGTGTGGGTTACGTGGGTAGAGTTTTACACTCGTGTTGCCCCGTTATTCAACCTTGTATATATGTACCGTGTTTTTACTCACATGTTCATATGCGCGCGCACACACACACACACAGACACACACACACACACACAGACACACACACACACACACCAGTCTACGCCAGGTACTCTTTTCTCGTCAAGCTGAGGATTCGAACCTATGCAGGTCCAACCCTGGTCTGGACCGTGCTGACTCATGGTCAGTAACGCTTACCACTACACCACGGAGGCCCGTATGTGTATGTGTGTGTGTGTGTGTGTTTTCCCCTTCTGGAACGCCCGTTCGTTTCCAGCATGACGCCATCTTCGCCTGTGGTTGTTGGCACCGCACTTACCCAGCTGCTGAGAGGAGCGCACGGGGACTCGTCAGAGGACCGGGACCGTAGTGGTAAATGTCTCCTCACCCATGACCTCCTCCCTCCCCCGGCGGCGCCTCCCTGGTAAGGGCAGAAAAAAAAGGGCTGGCGTCAGAGGCTCCTCTTCCAAGGATGGACTGAGGTGGTCTTCATACACCACCTAGGAAAGAAAATCTACCCTGTGTGTGTGTGTGTGTGTGTGTGTGTCAGGGCGGGCTGTTCTGGGATGTTCATGCTAAATATGGGCGGCGGTGGTTGGGGGGCAGCGGGCGGCGGGTGGTGGTGGGAGTGTTGGTGATGGTGGAGATAAGAGCCAGTGGTGGTGGTGGTGTGGTCACGTGGTGGTGAGGGCTGCTGCTGCTGCAGCCTCCAGATATGCACAGTCGTTCTCTGTGACGTCATGGGTCATGTGCGATGATTCGCTGGTTCATCCATCCCAGTCGGGGATGTTTCCACCTCACCTCCCCCCCATCCAGCCGTGGGTAGTCAACGACTTGCCCTCGTTCAACGTCGTTTACCGTCGTTCACGGTCGTTTACCGTCGTTTACCGTCGTTTACCGTCGTTCACCGTCGTTCACCGTCACACTAAGCCTTTGGAAATGCCCCCAAGCCATCGAGAACAGACCTCCACAAGGTGTCGTAGAAACGTAATCTATTGACTCAGACCGCAAAAAAAAAAAGGAGACAATCAAAGAAGAAAACATAGATGACAAAGACAGGTTCTCTGTATGGGTTCAGGAGGCGAGTCGCGAGACATGTTTACGTAACGGCCACACATGCCAGTGTCTCCGGAAAATGATGGACGGTGGGATATGATACGGATTCAGGTCCCCAGCGCACGGAGCGGGTCCCGCGCGACGCTGCTACGCACAGTGGAAGCGACCCGCAGCCTTAGGGGGGTCGGCCCGTAAACCCGAGAGAAGGAAGAGTGTGTGCGTGTGTGTGTGTGTGTGTGTGTGTGTGTGTGTGTGTGTGTTGTGCACGAGAGATGTGTGCTGAGGTGAGGGAGGGAGGTCGTGCTCGCTGCAGCTCCTCCTCCTCCTTCCTTGCACACGTGAGGTGCTCGCTGAGGGCAGGACAGGTTGTGAGGGGCTAATATGGCGCACGAGACATCCACCTTCCTCTCCTCGCCTCTCCCTCAGCAGAACTGGAATTTTCCATCAACGCCGGGTTACCATAAGCGTTTACCACCATCGCTTTTTGTTGTTGCCACTGTGTAGCACGCCGCTCCTGGCTAGCGGGTCGGGTGCCACACACAAGAATTGCCTTGTACTGTCTGAGATTTGTGTAAGCCGACAATTCAGGAGATTCAAGGCTGATTTATATACATTTTGCCAGTTTATATACACGTAGTTTATGGAAGTTTTGTGGCCAGAGGTTTGGAAACAAACTAGAATACAGTTGTATTAGATTGCATTGCTGTCAAGTACATACATGGGTGAAGACAACGACAATTAAGTCTCCCAGGGAATGACTCTCTCCTTTGAGTCATTAATCCCTTAATGTGGGTACGAGGGTTCGACATTTGGTCATACGAGAGCACAACCCCCTTGACCTTTGACCTGATCCTTGCAAATGGCAGGACATTGTACGTAGGGGTTGCACCGTCGTGGTTCAGTAATCGTACCGTCGTACCTCAGTGATCGTACCGTCGTGGCTCATTGATCGTACCGTCGTAGCTCATTGATCGTACCGTCGTGGCTCAGTGATCGTACCGTCGTACCTCAGTGATCGTACCGTCGTGGCTCAGTGATCGTACCGTCGTGGCTCAGTGATCGTACCGTCGTACCTCAGTGATCGTACCGTCGTGGCTCAGTGATCGTACCGTCGTGGCTCAGTGATCGTACCGTCGTACCTCAGTGATCGTACCGTCGTGGCTCAGTGATCGTACCGTCGTGGCTCAGTGATCGTACCGTCGTACCTCAGTGATCGTACCGTCGTGGCTCAGTGATCGTACCGTCGTGGCTCAGTGATCGTACCGTCGTGGCTCAGTGATCGTACCGTCGTACCTCAGTGATCGTACCGTCGTGGCTCAGTGATCGTACCGTCGTGGCTCAGTGATCGTACCGTCGTGGCTCAGTGATCGTACCGTTTGTGCCCAAGGTTTCGAACCCTCACGTTCGGGGGGGGGGGGGGGGGGGTGAAGCACGTGAAGCGATGGCCCGTGTGGACTGTATATGGCGGCTGGGTTCGTTCCCTGGATGAGGGCGGGTGGCTGCTGGCTGGCCGGGTTGGTCTGCGCTGCCGGGCGGTGCGAGGGGCCCCTGGAGTGAGTCACTCGCCCTTGTTTTCCGCCTGGTGACGAGGGGGCACGTGACCTGGTGACGAGGGAGCACGTGACCGGTGCACGTGTGCGCGCTCTGACCCTGGCTCGCTTTTTTCATGTCTCTCTCTCTCTCTCTCTCTCTCTCTCTCTCTCTCTCTCTCTCTCTCTCTCTCTCTCTCTCTCTCTCTCTCTCTCAGGGCGAAGATGAAGCCGAAGTGTCTCCTAGCGTTCTTCGAAGCTTCCAGCTCAATCTGAAGCGTTCCTAACCTCTTCTTCGAAGCTTCGAAGCTTGTTTTCTCTAGCTTCAGCTCGTGCTTGAAGCTCTATCCTTCGCGTATCACACATAGATGATTTCTAAGGAACATCTGCTTGGCACTTGAGTCGCACTTGAGTCTCGACCTTGAGAATTTTGTTCGAGGTCAGGTCATGACTCCACCTACCCCGAGAGACTCTTGATATCATTCTGGCCCACGAAGGATGACCCGGGGTCGTTCAAAGTTCAGGCGAACGAGAGGACACAAGTATAACGAAGCCTCAGCTTAGAAAACTGGAGTTGTGGAGTGCGCGCTGTGGAACTCCAAGACTCCAAAGGCAGAGAACCAGAGGCAAAAGAGGCGTCCCTTACCCAAAGGAGGCTTCCCTCACCCAAAGGAGGCTTTCCTAACCCATAGGAGGCGTCCCTTACCCAAAGGAGGCTTCCCTCACCCAAAGGAGGCGTCCCTTTGCCAAAGGAGGCGTCCGTCACCCAAAGGAGGCGTCCCTTTGCCAAAGGAGGCGTCCCTCACCCAAAGGAGGCGTCCCTTTTCCAAAGGAGGCGTCCCTAACCCATAGGAGGCGTCCCTCACCCAGAGGAGGGGGTTCTTTACCCAGGCCCCTGGTATTCACCTGCTGGAGGGAACCAGCATCGGTCGAGCGAGTACCGGTACGTAGGAGGAACCTTGCTGAGCATCAAGGTCGTCAGCCAAGGTTGATGGTCAGGGACGAAGAAGAAGAAGAAGAAGAAAGAAAATAATACGCCAGTTCTTTGACCCACCTCTCTGTCTTGGGCAGACATGCTCCTTGATTTTGAGCCCCAGAGACGAAGTTTCCAAAGTCAAGGTGATCGTGCGAAAGTCTCGTCGCCAAAGCTGCTTCTTTGGAAAGGGTACTTGTGTGTGTGTGTGTGTGGGGGGGGGGGGGGGGGGGGGTCATATGTATCAGCGATCGGCACCTCAAGAAAAAGCTACCGGACCGGCGGCTGGACACGGGGGAGAAAAAGTGAACGCCACGGTCCAGTGTTACGCCCGCCCGCCTCACCCACCTCTGTGTTACGCCTGCCTCCAAGGCCCAGTACTGGAGACTGAAGAGTGGAAAATAAGACGTATGGTACGGGGAGGTGCTTTCACACCCGTGCCCCTTTCCCTCCCCCCATCTCTTTATCGTTACCCTTGTAAGTCTTTAAACTCTTAAACTGTCCGCAGTTACAATATCTCCCAGAACAGAACCTTGAGGCATGCCACCAGTGACCTTAACCCATTACGAGAAGGTTCCTGTGACTCGCGTCCTCTGCTCCCTTCCACCGAGATAATCTTCTGTCCTTCGAGAGAATTTCCCCTTTTATTCGTGTCTGGTGATCCAGCTCCTTAATCAGCCTCCCATGCTTAAATGCTTTCTGGCAGTTCAGAAATAGATAAGCCTCCCAGCTTTTCCTTGTGTATAGATAACAGAGCTCACTCTCTTGTGGAAATCTAGGAGTCTCATAAGACTTGACCTCCTTTCCCAGGAATTGTGTTGTCTTTCACTTAGGCAATTTTCGCCTTTTCAGGAAGCCTTCCTTTTACCTTCGTATTTTT
The DNA here is from genome assembly GCF_036320965.1 of Panulirus ornatus. Classification (NCBI taxonomy): domain Eukaryota; kingdom Metazoa; phylum Arthropoda; class Malacostraca; order Decapoda; family Palinuridae; genus Panulirus; species Panulirus ornatus. Next base: position 1,385,717 of record NC_092279.1, read on the forward strand.
TTTTTTTTTTTAGAACCGCTGGTCTGTAGTTCAGCGCTTCTTCCCGGTACGATGTTTGCACTTTTCCCTCCCTTAGCATTTTGCTTTTCTCCAGCGGCTTCTCGAACTCGATCTAAAGAGGCTTGTCAAGTGTATCTGCACCCGCCTTCACCGTATAGGGTGAAAGGTCATCCGGATCATGAGCCCTCAGTGGATCAAGAGACTTCACAATTCTGTTCTTTTCTAGATATCTCATTGCTTTTTCATGGTTAATGGATCTATAATTGGCAATTCATTCCTAATGAACTTATGATAGAGTTTTGGATATTCTCCTGACCTGTCCACAATATTATTTTCAAAGTTTCTTTGTTCATCTTTTCTTAGCTTACTGCACTTGTTCTTTGGTCTCTCAAGCCTTTCAAAAGCTGGATGGATTGAGCCTCGCCTATGGATTTACTGCAGTACATCTAAAAGTTCCTTTTTCTGCTTTTGACATCTTTTATCAAACCATTCTTTCCCTATAACATTCCCTCTGAGTCTGGGGCTGCAAGGTACCCATGCTCCTACCCCGTTATGAAGTGCAAAGATTTTCCGTCACAAAGGCCTGGTCCCAGACCACTAAACTCCATCTGTAGATCTATGTTATCTTAGATATTGTGGAGGTTTTTGTGGTTTGCACGATTATGTCTCCTCTTCAGGTCTTGTCTTACCTCTGCTCTTTTAACTTCCTCATTTACCACTTAATTGAATACAACATTTTATGATTACTTTAACAAATGGTGTATCTTATATTGTCAATATTGATGCCAATATGTAAAGATAAGATTTAGGAATAATGGTATGTCAGTCCCTCCCATCTTCTTGTGTTCACTGACATGTTGGTATAGGAACTTTTCCTGTGTCCTTTCTAGGGACTTGTGTCTCCATTAGAATCCAGATTTCCCCATCGTGTCTCTTTCTTATTGAAATCTCACGTTATTATCATTGTACCAAATCTGAAATGGGAGTGTTTTACTGCTTCATGTACTATCTTGATATTCCCTCATTGTTATCATTGTGCATTTGTCCTGAGTCGTGAAAGTTCTTTAGAGGATTATATGCTGTTAAAGTCACATTGTACCTTTTTACTACATTAACTCTTCCCATTATCTGTTATCTGTATGAGCCTTTTCCCCAGTTTCTTGGAACTTATGGCTGTTTTTCATGAAGTAGGACAGTTCTCCTCCATTCCCTTCTCGTTCCAAAACACGGCGAATCTCATCTCTATAATAACGCCTCTCAACGATATCAGATTCACTTTTTCCTTATACAGTCCTTGAATTCCAGTCCTTTTACGACTAACTACTAGTCCATCAACAATTCTATACAATACTTTCAATCTGACGTTACTCTCCTCTAACGCACCTACCCTCTCTGTGTCGTTGGTGGACCTCCTTCGTCCTCTTGCCTGGTTTGGTGTCTCCAGTTTCTTTTCCTTCTCTGACTGTACTCTGTGCTTATCTCCATCACTCCTCTTGATCTGTCTCATTTCATGAATACCACACCGATTGTCACGCCCTGTTACTTTAGTTTCTTACCTTGCCTAACTACCTCTTGGGTAGGTGACTCCAAGTCCAACTGAACCATAACTGGTCGCTCCCTTACGTGTTGATTACAACCATCAGTTCACCTCTTGTCTTGAATCATCATGATTGTGTCATTTAGCCTCCAGTAATCTTTCGATCAGACATATCGTCTTGCCCCTCTTTTTACTTAGGTGATGCATGATCTTCATCCAAGCTTAAAAATCATCATTGATTAACATCTCTCGACCTCGTACTTTACTAATCCTACTGATTGTGGCGCCACCCACTTTCCAACCAGAGCCTTCGGTGTTCATTTGTCAATCTCATTTTCTCTGACATGCTCTGAACTCTCCCTTACATCTAATAATCACTTGGTCGTTTATACTCTCTACACTTCCAAACCTTTTATCGACCTGACCCTGAACTTCCTCGATTGCTTCATCTCTGACATTGTATATTATTCTGCCCACAGCATAACATGATTTCCTGTATGACCGTCTGTATGACCCCCAGGTCTGTCTTCTGCATCAGTCTTCATGCTCTGTGTCTATTGGTCAGCTGCCAGTATTACTCCTACACCTCCCTGTCCACTACTGTCGATAGGTTCTCTATGTATGATAGTCCTAAACAGCCTGTAGGGCATTTCAGTCATTTCAACAGCATTTACAAACTATTGGTTTTTGGTGATTCATATGTGTGTGTGTGTGTGTGTGTGTGTGTGTGTGTGTGTGTGTGTGAGGTTGCCTTTACAGAGGGAATCTTATTTATGTATTATGCTGTCTGCATTGACCATGTCCTCAGCCATCTTATTCCATTCATCCACCACTCATATACTGTATAAGTCATTGTTTACATCTGTGTTTTAATAAGTTTCTTGTTTAATTTCACATTATGTTCTCTGGTTGTTCTGTCTCTACGTCTGCCGAAGAACTGTTCACTGTCCACGTTATCAATGTTTTAAAGAATTTAGGATTATCATCATTATTATCATTATCAATTATCATTATTATTATTATCATTATTATTATTTTTATTATTAATATTATTAGTATTGTTATTATTATCATTATTATCATTTCTAGTATTAGTAGTAGTAGTGTTATCATTATTGTTATTATTATTATTAGTTATCATTATTATCATCATTATTATTATTAGTTTTATTATTATTATTATTGTTATCATTATTATTATTATTATTAGTTTTATTATTATTATTATTATTATTATCATTATTATTATTATTATTATTGTTATTATTATTATTATTATTATTATTATCATTATTATTATTATTATTATTATCATTATCATAATTATCATTATCATTATTATCATTATTATTATTATTATTATTGTTACCATTATTCTTATTATTACCATTATTATTATTATTATTATTATTATTATTATTATTATTATTATTTTTTTTTTTTTTTCTTTTTTGCTTTGTCGCTGTCTCCCGCGTTTGCGAGGTAGCGCAAGGAAACAGACGAAAGAAATGGCCCAACCCACCCCCATACACATGGATATACATACGTCCACACACGCAAATATACATACCTACACAGCTTTCCATGGTTTACCCCAGACGCTTCACATGCCTTGATTCAATCCACTGACAGCACGTCAACCCCGGTATACCACATCGCTCCTATTCACTCTATTCCTTGCCCTCCTTTCACCCTCCTGCATGTTCAGGCCCCGATCACACAAAATCTTTTTCACTCCATCTTTCCACCTCCAATTTGGTCTCCCTCTTCTCCTCGTTCCCTCCACCTCCGACACATATATCCTCTTGGTCAATCTTTCCTCACTCATTCTCTCCATGTGCCCAAACCACTTCAAAACACCCTCTTCTGCTCTCTCAACCACGCTCTTTTTATTTCCACACATCTCTCTTACCCTTACGTTACTTACTCGATCAAACCACCTCACACCACACATTGTCCTCAAACATCTCATTTCCAGCACATCCATCCTCCTGCGCACAACTCTATCCATAGCCCACGCCTCGCAACCATACAACATTGTTGGAACCACTATTCCTTCAAACATACCCATTTTTGCTTTCCGAGATAATGTTCTCGACTTCCACACATTCTTCAAGGCTCCCAGAATTTTCGCCCCCTCCCCCGCCCTATGATCCACTTCCGCTTCCATGGTTCCATCCGCTGCCAGATCCACTCCCAGATATCTAAAACACTTCACTTCCTCCAGTTTTTCTCCATTCAAACTCACCTCCCAATTGACTTGACCCTCAACCCTACTGTACCTAATAACCTTGCTCTTATTCACATTTACTCTTAACTTTCTTCTTCCACACACTTTACCACACTTATTATTATTATTATTATTATATTTTTTTATTTTTTTTATTATACTTTGTCGCTGTCTCCCGCGTTTGCGAGGTAGCGCAAGGAAACAGACGAAAGAAATGGCCCAACCCCCCCCTCCATACACATGTATATACATACGTCCACACACGCAAATATACATACCTACACAGCTTTCCATGGTTTACCCCAGACGCTTCACATGCCTTGATTCAATCCACTGACAGCACGTCAACCCCGGTATACCACATCGCTCCAATTCACTCTATTCCTTGCCCTCCTTTCACCCTCCTGCATGTTCAGGCCCCGATCACACAAAATCTTTTTCACTCCATCTTTCCACCTCCAATTTGGTCTCCCTCTTCTCCTCGTTCCCTCCACCTCCGACACATATATCCTCTTGGTCAATCTTTCCTCACTCATTCTCTCCATGTGCCCAAACCACTTCAAAACACCCTCTTCTGCTCTCTCAACCACGCTCTTTTTATTTCCACACATCTCTCTTACCCTTACGTTACTCACTCGATCAAACCACCTCCCACCACACATTATTATTATTATTATTATTATTATTATTATTGTTATTATTATTATTATTATCATTATTATTATTATTGTTATTATTTATGTTATTATCATTATTAATTATTATTATCATTATCGTTATTATCATTATTATTATTATTATTATTATTATTATTATTATTATTAGTAGTAGTAGTAGTAGTAGTAGGTATATCATTATCATCACTATGCCTCATGCAGGACCCACGAGCAGGTGGTTCAGATATCCACATTAGGCACACACCACCATCTTGTTCCTCCAGCTCTCACTCCATCCTTTACCTGACCCCACCACCTCTGGTAACACCAGAACGGCTGCTCACTTCACTCCCTCCTGCACTAATGTTCACCTCACTCCCTCCTGCACTAATGTTCACCCCACTCCCTCCTGCACTAATGTTCACCTCACTCCCTCCTGCACTAATGTTCACCTCACTCCCTCCTGCACTAATGATCACCCCACTCCCTCCTGCACTAATGTTCACCTCACTCCCTCCTGCACTAATGTTCACCCCACTCCCTCCTGCACTAATGTTCACCTCACTCCCTCCTGCACTAATGTTCACCTCACTCCCTCCTGCACTAATGTTCACCCCACTCCCTCCTGCACTAATGTTCACCTCACTCCCTCCTGCACTAATGTTCACCCCACTCCCTCCTGCACTAATGTTCACCTCACTCCCTCCTGCACTAATGTTCACCCCACTCCCTCCTGCACTAATGTTCACCTCACTCCCTCCTGCACTAATGTCCACCTCACTCCCTCCTGCACTAATGTTCACCCCACTCCCTCCTGCACTAATGTTCACCTCACTCCCTCCTGCACTAATGTTCACCTCACTCCCTCCTGCACTAATGTCCACCTCACTCCCTCCTGCACTAATGTTCACCTCACTCCCTCCTGCACTAATGATCACCTCACTCCCTCCTGCACTAATGATCACCTCACTCCCTCCTGCACTAATGTTCACCTCACTCCCTCCTGCACTAATGTCCACCTCACTCCCTCCTGCACTACACTCAGTGGCCTGTGCACCGCACCGTTATGATCCCTGCATCCCACACATGCCCTCCCTGCTCAAGACCTGGGAGATGTGTGTGTGTGTGTGTGTGTGTGTGTGTGTGTGTGTGTGTGTGTGTGTGTGTGTGTGTGTGTATCCCCTCGTGTCTCTCATAGCCACTATAAGTCTGACTCGTATCCTTAAAGGTATATCCGCCCGCCCAGCGGATTAAAAAAAAGAGATATCTTTAACTGGTCTTTTAATTTCTTGTCATATGCCGGGTTTCTCTCTCTCTCTCTCTCTCTCTCTCTCTCTCTCTCTCTCTCTCTCTCTCTCTCTCTCTCTCTCCTCCTCGTACGTGACTGAACGAAACATTAACGCGTTCTACAATGATGCCAAAAAAAAAAATTTAACAATGCCGACCGAAAACGCTGTGAATTGCTATCAAATGCTTCGTCAAACGATCCTGATCCCATAGGAAAACCAGAGATTAGGATGAAATCCGCGAACACAACACTAACAGAATATACATCTATTTATATATATATTCGTCGTATCCCGCGTTAGCGAGGTAGCGTTAAGAACAGAGGACTGAGCCTTAGAGGGAATATATCCTCACTTGGCCCCCTCCTCTGTTCCTTCTTTTGGAAAAGTAAAAAACTGGAGGGGAGGATTTCCAGCCCCCCGCTCCCTTCCCCTGCTCCATACATATACATACATATGTGGTGTGTTCTTCTCTATGTCCACGCCAGGCCACAGGCATTTACGATCAGAGAATCATACGTCGATGCATACCATTAATCGTATACATAAATTAATACATAAACCTTCGAAATACATTTTGGTGGGTTTGTATACAGACAAGAACCCTTCTCTTCCTCCCTGTCGACCTCTGGTGTAGGGAACGTTCAAGCTCTGTATGGCGCGTTTACATCCAAAGAAAATATAATAAACGAAGCAAGAACGAAAGGAGATATTTTCTTTTTGACTAGCCCACCATCAGACACTGGGGCCAGGGAACAGTCGACCATAAGGGCAACAGATTTATATAATGATCAGAAGGTCTCATCCCAAACCCAATGGTCTCTCGACTCAACGAAGGAGAAGCCTCTATACACATAGATGTATATTGGAAAGGATCACAATTTTGCGCGTGATTAAGAAATTCCTGAGTCCACGGGGAAAATGAAACACGATAAGTTCCCAAGTGCACTTTCGTGTAATAATCACATGTTTACCAAATGGCGTCCTAGCTTCGTCTCTTCGATGTATATCAACTGACATATATTTCTCTCTTGTGTCTCCCCTGATGATGTGATTATTACATGAAAGTGCACTTGGGAACTTGTGTTTCATTGTCCCCGTGAAAGAAGAAAGTTAAGAGTAAATGTGAATAAGAGAAAGGTTATTAGGTACAGTAGGATTGAGAGTCAAGTCAATTGGGAGGTAAGTTTGAATGGAGAAAAACTGGTGGAAGTAAAGTGTTTTAGATATCTGGGAGTGGATCTGGCAGCGGATGGAACCATGGAAGCGGAAGTAAATCGTAGGGTGGGGGAGGGGGCGAAAATCCTGGGAGCCATGAAGAATGTGTGGAAGTCGAGAACATTATTTCCGAAAGCAAAAATGGGTATGTTTGAAGGAATAGTGGTTCCAACAATGTTGTATGGTTGCGAGGCGTGGGCTATGGATAGAGTTGTGCGCAGGAGGGTGGATGTGCTGGAAAGGAGATGTTTGAGGACAATATGTGGTGTGAGGTGGTTTGATCGAGTAAGTAATGTAAGGGTAAGAGAGATGTGTGGAAATAAAAAGAGCGTGGTTGAGAGCGCAGAAGAGGGTGTTTTGAAATGGTTTGGGCACATGGAGAGGATGAGTGAGGAAAGATTGACCAAGAGGATATATGTGTCGGAGGTGGAGGGAACGAGGAGAAGTGGGAGACCAAATTGGAGGTGGAAAGATGGAGTGAAAAAGATTTTGTGTGATCGGGGCCTGAACATGCAGGAGGGTGAAAGGCGGGCAAGGAATAGAGTGAATTGGATCGACGTGGTATACCGGGGTCGACGTGCTGTCAATGGATTGAATCAGGGCATGTGAAGCGTCTGGGGTAAACCATGGAAAGTTGTGTGGGGCCTGGATGTGGAAAGGGAGCTGTGGTTTCGGGCATTATTGCATGGCAGCTGGAGACTGAGTGTGAACGAATGGGCCCTTTGTTGTCTTTTCCTGACGCTGCCTCGCGCACATAAGGGGGAAGGGGGATGTTATTCCGTGTGTGGCGGGGTGGCGATGGGGGTGAGTAGGGGCAGACAGTGTGAAGTGTGTGGATGTGTGTATATGTGTGTGTCTGTGTGTGTATATATGTGTGTACGTTGGGATGTGTGGGTGTGTATGTTTGCGTGTGTGGACGTGTGTGTGTGTGCATGTGTGTGGGGGTGGGTTGGGCCATTTCTTTCGTCTGTTTCCTTGCGCTACCTCGCAGGCGCGGGAGACAGCGACAAAGCAAAATAAATAAATATATATATATATATATATATATATATATATATATATATATATATATATATATATATATATATATATAGATAGATAGATAGATAGATAGATAGATAGATAAATAGATAGATAAATATATAGATAGCGAAGTCCACAGAGATAGGCCTCATCAGCATCAGTATACCTGGAGAACAGCTGGGAAAAAAGCTACCTCGAATTGATGTCAGCTTCATCGTCAACAAGCGGGGGTTCAATAACAGAAGTGAACATTGATGACCAGCTGTGTTACCTGACCTTCCCCCAGACACTCAGGCAAGACTCAGGTCAAATACAGTGGATTAGACTCAGTTACACGTGGCTCCAGGTGATGAAGATGTGGATAAACTGAAGGTGGATTATAATGTATGGGAGGGTAAGAAACAAGGTTAATTAATGTAGATATTAATGACTTAAGATATTAATGACTTAATGACCGGTAGAGGAACATGGGGTGGTTCCAGGGCGCTGGAGGCAAATGGCGAATATCAAGACCACGAAGTGTGTTACCATGTGTGTACCAAGTTAACCAGGAAAAGTATGAACAGATTTTTGAACGAGACTTGATGGATATCATACGCGTTTTTGGGTTCTTACTTTTGTCCATAGTGTAAAATACATGATAATTTTGTTATTATTATTATTATTATTATTATTATTATTATTATTATTATTATCATTATTATTATTATTATTATTATTATTATTATTATTATTATCACTGTTAATATATTATTATTAATATTTCTATCATTATTATTGTTATTATCATTATTATTCTCATTATTATTATTATTATTATTATTATTATTATTATTATTGTTTTTTTTTTTTTTTTTTTATACTTTGTCGCTGTCTCCCGCGTTTGCGAGGTAGCGCAAGGAAACAGACGAAAGAAATGGCCCAACCCCCCCCATACACATGTACATACACACGTCCACACACGCAAATATACATACCTACACAGCTTTCCTTGGTTTACCCCGGACGCTTCACATGCCTTGATTCAATCCACTGACAGCACGTCAACCCCTGTATACCACATCGCTCCAATTCACTCTATTCCTTGCCCTCCTTTCACCCTCCTGCATGTTCAGGCCCCGATCACACAAAATCCTTTTCACTCCATCTTTCCACCTCCAATTTGGTCTCCCTCTTCTCCTCGTTCCCTCCACCTCCGACACATATATCCTCTTGGTCAATCTTTCCTCACTCATTCTCTCCATGTGCCCAAACCATTTCAAAACACCCTCTTCTGCTCTCTCAACCACGCTCTTTTTATTTCCACACATCTCTCTTACCCTTACGTTACTTACTCGATCAAACCACCTCACACCACACATTGTCCTCAAACATCTCATTTCCAGCACATCCATCCTCCTGCGCACAACTCTATCCATAGCCCACGCCTCGCAACCATACAACATTGTTGGAACCACTATTCCTTCAAACATACCCATTTTTGCTTTCCGAGATAATGTTCTCGACTTCCTCACATTCTTCAAGGCTCCCAGAATTTTCGCCCCCTCCCCCACCCTATGATCCACTTCCGCTTCCATGGTTCCATCCGCTGCCAGATCCACTCCCAGATATCTAAAACACTTCACTTCCTCCAGTTTTTCTCCATTCAAACTTACCTCCCAATTGACTTGACCCTCAACCCTACTGTACCTAATAACCTTGCTCTTATTCACATTTACTCTTAACTTTCTTCTTTCACACACTTTACCAAACTCAGTCACCAGCTTCTGCAGTTTCTCACATGAATCAGCCACCAGCGCTGTATCATCAGCGAACAACAACTGACTCACTTCCCAAGCTCTCTCATCCCCAACAGACTTCATACTTGCCCCTCTTTCCAAAACTCTTGCATTCACCTCCCTAACAACCCCATCCATAAACAAATTAAACAACCATGGAGACATCACACACCCCTGCCGCAAACCTACATTCACTGAGAACCAATCACTTTCCTCTCTTCCTACACGTACACATGCCTTACATCCTCGATAAAAACTTTTCACTGCTTCTAACAACTTGCCTCCCACACCATATATTCTTAATACCTTCCACAGAGCATCTCTATCAACTCTATCATATGCCTTCTCCAGATCCATAAATGCTACATACAAATCCATTTGCTTTTCTAAGTATTTCTCACATATATTTTTCAAAGCAAACACCTGATCCACACATCCTCTACCACTTCTGAAACCACACTGCTCTTCCCCAATCTGATGCTCTGTACATGCCTTCACCCTCTCAATCAATACCCTTCCATATAATTTCCCAGGAATACTCAACAAATTTATATCTCTGTAATTTGAGCACTCACTCTTATCCCCTTTGCCTTTGTACAATGGCACTATGCACGCATTCCGCCAATCCTCAGGCACCTCACCATGAGTCATACATACATTAAATAACCTTACCAACCAGTCAATAATACAGTCACCCCCTTTTTTGATAAATTCCACTGCAATACCATCCAAACCTGCTGCCTTGCCGGCTTTCATCTTCCGCAAAGCTTTTACTACCTCTTCTCTGTTTACCAAATCATTTTCCCTAACCCTCTCACTTTGCACACCACCTCGACCAAAACACCCTATATCTGCCACTCTATCATCAAACACACTTAAGAAACCTTCAAAATACTCACTCCATCTCCTTCTCACATCACCACTACTTGTTATCACCTCCCCATTTGCGCCCTTCACTGAAGTTCCCATTTGCTCCCTTGTCTTACGCACTTTATTTACCTCCTTCCAGAACATCTTTTTATTCTCCCTAAGATTTAATGATACTCTCTCACCCCAACTCTCATTTGCCCTCTTTTTCACCTCTTGCACCTTTCTCTTGACCTCCTGTCTCTTTCTTTTATACATCTCCCACTCAATTTCATTTTTTCCCTGCAAAAATCGTCCAAATGCCTCTCTCTTCTCTTTCACTAATAATCTTACTTCTTCATCCCACCACTCACTACCCTTTCTAATCAACCCACCTCTCACTCTTCTCATGCCACAAGCATCTTTTGCGCAATCCATCACTGATTCCCTAAATACATCCCATTCCTCCCCCCACTCTCCTTACTTCCATTGTTCTCACCTTTTTCCATTCTGTACTCAGTCTCTCCTGGTACTTCCTCACACAAGTCTCCTTCCCAAGCTCACTTACTCTCACCACCCTCTTCACCCCAACATTCACTCTTCTTTTCTGAAAACCCATACAAATCTTCACCTTAGCTTCCACAAGATAATGATCAGACATCCCTCCAGTTGCACCTCTCAGCACATTAACATCCAAAAGTCTCTTTCGCGCGCCTGTCAAATAACACGTAATCCAATAACGCTCTCTGGCCATCTCTCCTACTTACATACGTATACTTATGTATATCTCGCTTTTTAAACCTGGTATTCCCAATCATCAGTCCTTTTTCAGCACATAAATCTACAAGCTCTTCACCATTTCCATTTACAACACTGAACACCCCATGTATACCAATTATTCCCTCAACTGCCACATTACTCACCTTTGCATTCAAATCACCCATCACTATAACCCGGTCGCGTGCATCAAAACCACTAACACACTCATTCAGCTGCTCCCAAAACACTTGCCTCTCATGATCTTTCTTCTCATGCCCAGGTGCATATGCACCAGTAATCACCCATCTCTCTCCATCAACTTTCAGTTTTACCCATATTAATCGAGAATTTACTTTCTTACATTCTATCACATACTCCCACCACTCCTGTTTCAGGAGTAGTGCTACTCCTTCCCTTGTTCTTGTCCTCTCACTAACCCCTGACTTTACTCCCCAGACATTCCCAAACCACTCTTCCCCTTTACCCTTGAGCTTCGTTTCACTCAGAGCCAAAACATCCAGGTTCTTTTCCTCAAACATACTACCTATCTCTCCTTTTTTCACATCTTGGTTACATCCACACACATTTAGACACCCCAATCTGAGCCTTCGAGGAGGATGAGCACTCCACGCATGACTCCTTCTTTTGTTTCCCATTTTAAAAAGTTAAAAAAAAAAAAGAAATACAAGGAGGGGAGGATTTCTGGCCCCCCGCTCCCGTCCCCTCTAGTCGCCTTCTACGACACCACCACACCCACACTACCACCAACACCATTACACTCACACTACCGCCCACACCACCCCACCCACACTGCCACCAACACCATATATATATATATATATATATATATATATATATATATATATATATATATATATATATATTCTTTTCTTTTTCTTTGAAACTATTCGCCATTTCCCGCATTAGCGAGGTAGCGTTAAGAACAGAGGACTGGGCCTTTGAGGGAATACCCTCACCTGGCCCAATTCTCTGTTCCTTCTTTTGGAAAATTTAAAAAAAAAAAAAAAAAAAAACGAGAGGGGAGGATTTCCAGCCCCCCGCTCCCTCCCCTTTTAGTCGCCTTCTACGACACGCAGGGAATACGTGGGAAGTATTCTTAATCCCCTATCCCCAGGGATAATATATATATATATATATATATATATATATATATATATATATATATATATATATATATATATATAATATATATATATATACTTTGAATTGTATGGGTATGTATATGTGCGTGTGTGGACGTGTATGTATATACATGTGTATGTGGGTGGGTTGGGCCATTCTTTCGTCTGTTTCCATGCGCTACCTCGCTAACGCGGGAGACAGCGACAAAGTATAACAGAAAAGAAAAATATACCATTATTGTTGTTATCATTACTGTTATTATCATTATTATTATCATTCTTATCATTGTCATTATCATTATTATTATTATTTCTGTTATTATTATCATAATAATTATTATCATTATTTTTGTTATTATTATAATTATTATTATTAATATATTATAGTTCTTATCCTCATCATCATTACTGTTATCATCATTAATACACTCACCTACACAAAGCAACATACGCACAAAGGTATACACACACACACCCACACCCACACCCACACACCCACACACACACCCACACCCACACACCCACACACACACCCACACCCACACACACACACACACGCACCCACACCCACACACACACACACACACACACACAGCATCAGATCATACCTTGGTGTTAATGATCGTTGATCATAGAGTTATTCAAGGCAACCACCAGAGATGCATTTATATTACTGACGCTTGTAGCGAGGGTGGGGGGAAGCAGCGTGGGTGTGGTGGTGTGGGCCTAGTGTGGGTGTGGTGGTGTGGGTGGTAGTGTGGGTGTGGTGGTGTGGGCCTAGTGTGTGTGTGGTGGTGTGGGTGGTAGTGTGGGTGTGGTGGTGTGGGCCTAGTGTGGGTGTGGTGGTGCGGGTGGTAGTGTGGGTGTGGTGATGTGGGCCTAGTGTGGGTGTGGTGGTGTGGGTGGTAGTGTGGGTGTGGTGGTGTGGGCCTAGTGTGGGTGTGGTGGTGTGGGTGGTAGTGTGGGTGTGGTGGTGTGGGCCTAGTGTGGGTGTGGTGGTGTGGGTGGTAGTGTGGGTGTGGTGGTGTGGGCCTAGTGTGGGTGTGGTGGTGTGGGTGGTAGTGTGGGTGTGTGGTGGTGTGGGTGATATTGTGTGTGTGTGGTGGTGTTGGCGGTAGTGTGTTTATGGTGGTGTGGGCGGTAGTGTGGGTGTGGTGTTGTGCAGGGTAGTGTGGGTGTGGTGGTGTGGGCGGTAGTGTGTGCATGGTGGTGTGGGCGGTAGTGTGGGTGTGGTGTTGTGCAGGGTAGTGTGGGTGTGGTGGTGTGGGCGGTAGTGTGTGTATGGTGGTGTGGGCGGTAGTGTGGGTGTGGTGTTGTGCAGGGTAGTGTGGGTGTGGTGGTGTGGGCGGTGTCGTGTGTGTGGTGGTGTGGGTGTTAGTGTGGGTGTGGGGGTAGTGTGTGTGTGGTGGTGTGGGTGGTAGTGTGTGTATGGTGGTGTGGGTGGTAGTGTGGGTGTGGTGTTGTGCAGGGTAGTGTGTGTGTGGTGGTGTGGGTGATAGTGTGTGTGTATGGTGGTGTGGGTGGTAGTGTGGGTGTGGTGTTGTGCAGGGTAGTGTGTGTGTGGTGGTGTGGGTGATAGTGTGTGTGTGTGGTGGTGTGGGTGGTAGTGTGGGTGTGGTGGTGTGGGCGGTAGCGTGGGTGTGGTGGTGTGGGTGGTAGTGTGGGTGTGGTGTCGGTGGTAGTGTGTGTGTGGTGGTGTGGGTGGTAGTGTGTGTGTGGTGGTGTGGGCGGTAGTGTGGATGTGGTGGTGTGGGCGGTAGCGTGTGTGTGTGGTGGTGTGGGTGGTAGTGTGGGTGTGGTGGTGTGGGCGACAGCGTGGGTGTGGTGGTGTGGGCGGTGGTGTGTGTGTGGTGGTGTGGGTGTGGTGGTGTGGGTGGTAGTGTGTGTGTGGTGGTGTGGGCCTAGTGTGGGTGTGGTGGTGTGGGTGGTAGTGTGGGTGTGGTGGTGTGGGCGGTAGTGTGTGTGTGGTGGTGTGGGTGTGGTGGTGTGGGTGGTAGTGTGTGTGTGGTGGTGTGGGCCTACTGTGGGTGTGGTGGTGTGGGTGGTAGTGTGTGTGTGGTGGTGTGGGCCTACTGTGGGTGTGGTGGTGTGGGTGGTAGTGTGGGTGTGGTGGTGTGGGTGGTAGTGTGGGCGTGGTGGTGTGGGCGGTAGTGTGTGTGTGGTGGTGTGGGCGGTAGCGTGTGTGTGGTGGTGTGGGTGGTAGTGTGGGGTGTGGTGTTGGGTGGTAGTGTGGGTGTGGTGGTGTGGGCGGTAGCGTGTGTGTGGTGGTGTGGGCGGTAGTGTGGGTGTGGTGGATCGGGTGGTGTGTGTGTGTGGTGGTGTGGGTGGTAGTGTGTGTGTGGTGGTGTGGGCGGTAGTGTGTGTGTGGTGGTGTGGGTGGTAGTGTGTGTGTGTGGTGGTGTGGGTGGTAGTGTGTGTGTGGTGGTGTGGGCGGTAGTGTGTGTGTGGTGGTGTGGGTGGTAGTGTGTGTGTGGTGGGGTGGGTGGTAGTGTGGGTGTGGTGGGTGTGGGTGGTAGTGTGGTGTGGTGGTGTGGGTGGTAGTGTGTGTGTGGTGGTGTGGGTGGTAGTGTGTGGGTGTGGTGGTGTGGGTGTAGTGTGTGTGTGGTGGTGTGGGCGGTAGTGTGTGTGTGTGGTGGTGTGGGTGGTAGTGTGTGTGTGGTGGTGTGGGCGGTAGCGTGTGTGTGGTGGTGTGGGTGGTAGCGTGTGTGTGGTGGTGTGGGTGGTAGTGTGTGTGTGGTGGATCGGGTGGTAGTGTGGGTGTGGTGGTGTGGGCGGTAGTGTGTGTGTGGTGGTGTGGGTGGTAGTGTGTGGGTGTGGTGGTGGTGGGTGGCATTATGTCCCCTCACCCCACCCCCTAAGACGCACACGCTAAATTTACTGTACGTAAAAACTCGAGATTCACAGAACCGTTCTTGTGTGTGTGTGTGTGTGTGTGTGTGTGTGTGTGTGTGTGTGTGTGTGTATGTGTGTGTGTGTGTGTGTACTGTTCATGTGCATGTGTTTATATCCATTTATCTCGTCATATATATAGATGTTTACATAAGCATATTTACATATACATATTTACATAAAAGTCTAATTGTTGAAGTATACATAGT
Source organism: Panulirus ornatus (assembly GCF_036320965.1). Lineage (NCBI taxonomy): Eukaryota > Metazoa > Arthropoda > Malacostraca > Decapoda > Palinuridae > Panulirus > Panulirus ornatus. Next base: position 1,401,290 of record NC_092279.1, read on the forward strand.
CAAAAATACTCCCGTCTTTCGTATACATATACCTTCTATACACACATGTTTTCGTATACATACACGTGTCTGTATACACACACGTATGTCGTATACATACACGTGTCTGTATACACACACACCCACACACGTATGTCGTATACATACACGTGTCTGTACACACACACTCACGTATGTCGCATACATAAACGTGTCTGTACACACACATGTATGTTGCATACATACACGTGTCTGTACACACACACGCATGTCGTATACATACACGTGACTGTACACACACACGTATGTCGTATACATACACGTGTCTGTTCACACACACACGTATATCGTATACATGCACGTATATGTATACA
>NC_092279.1:1406642-1411642 GCF_036320965.1 Panulirus ornatus
CACACACACACACACACACACACACACACACACACACACACACACACACACACACACACACACACACACACACACACACACATTGATGAACTTGATTACTAATTACACCAGGCTGCCAGTTACCCGAGACCAAGATAAGAGCGTAGGAGTACGGCCTCCCTCACCCCACGTAACCTTGGACGTGACCCCCTCCCTACACACACACATCCCCCTCAAACGTAACCTTGGGGGCATGACGGAGGAGGCTACGTTCAGTGTGGCTCAACAAGGACCACGTTGGCCTAGACAGTCCCAAGATGAGGCGACGCGTTGCCAAGATACGCCATTATGCTTGCCGTCTTGAAGGCTAGCCAAATATAGGGCAGCCCGAGCCAGGCCCGCTATTAGCGACGTGGGCGGCGGCTGCGGCACTAGGGGCATCTCTCCCTCCCTCCCTCCCTCCTGCCACTCACTACAACGCTGTCTGGTCGCCTGGTGTGTGGACCGGCTGGACCAACCTCGTCTTCCTCCCTCGCATAAGTCGAAGTAGATGCTGACCAAAGTTATATTTGAAGCCAAGATCCTGTCTTATATATATATATATATATATATATATATATATATATATATATATATATATATATATATATATATATATATATTTTCTTTTTTTTTTTATTATACTTTGTCGCTGTCTCCCGCGTTTGCGAGGTAGCGCAAGGAAACAGACGAAAGAAATGGCCCAACCCCGCCCCATGCACATGTATATACATACGTCCACACACGCAAATATACATACCTACACAGCTTTCCATGGTTTACCCCAGACGCTTCACATGCCTTGATTCAATCCACTGACCACGTCAACCCCGGTATACCACATCGCTCCAATTCACTCTATTCCTTGCCCTCCTTTCACCCTCCTGCATGTTCAGGCCCCGATCACACAAAATCTTTTTCACTCCATCTTTCCACCTCCAATTTGGTCTCCCTCTTCTCCTCGTTCCCTCCACCTCCGACACATATATCCTCTTGGTCAATCTTTCCTCACTCATTCTCTCCATGTGCCCAAACCATTTCAAAACACCCTCTTCTGCTCTCTCAACCACGCTCTTTTTATTTCCACACATCTCTCTTACCCTTACGTTACTCACTCGATCAAACCACCTCACACCACACATTGTCCTCAAACATCTCATTTCCAGCACATCCATCCTCCTGCGCACAACTCTATCCATAGCCCACGCCTTGCAACCATACAACATTGTTGGAACCACTATTCCTTCAAACATACCCATTTTTGCTTTCCGAGATAATGTTCTCGACTTCCACACATTTTTCAAGGCCCCCAGAATTTTCGCCCCCTCCCCCACCCTATGATCCACTTCCGCTTCCATGGTTCCATCCGCTGCCAGATCCACTCCCAGATATCTAAAACACTTCACTTCCTCCAGTTTTTCTCCATTCAAACTCACCTCCCAATTGACTTGACCCTCAACCCTACTGTACCTAATAACCTTGCTCTTATTTTACATTTACTCTTAACTTTCTTTTTCCACACACTTTACCAAACTCAGTCACCAGCTTCTGCTGTTTCTCACATGAATCAGCCACCAGCGCTGTATCATCAGCGAACAACAACTGACTCACTTCCCAAGCTCTCTCATCCCCAACAGACTTCATACTTGCCCCTCTTTCCAAAACTCTTGCATTCACCTCCCTGACAACCCCATCCATAAACAAATTAAACAACCATGGAGACATCACACACCCCTGCCGCAAACCTACATTCACTGAGAACCAATCACTTTCCTCTCTTCCTACACTTACACATGCCTTACATCCTCGATAAAATCTTTTCACTGCTTCTAACAACTTTCCTCCCACACCATATATTCTTAATACCTTCCACAGAGCATATATATATATATATATATATATATATATATATATATATATATATATATATGCTTGTTTGTTTAGCTTTCCTCTTCACCAAAGTCACTACACTGATCGAAAGATGCAGGAATAGAACAAACACGAGGACATATGAAATTAAGCAAAAATCTTATTAACAAAGGATGTAAAGAAAGAAGTAGTTCAGTAGTATAAGAATGGTGGATGAATGGAAGAGAATGACTGAGGACCTGGATTGATGCAGACGGCATACATAAAGAAGTTGAACGATGGTAGAGTGTGTTCAAGAGATGGGGAGCCCCTACGAGAATGTACATCTCACCTTACGACACAGTACAAATAGGTAATTACATTACAGACGATAGATATTCCGATTCAGGTCCACGACGTACAGTATTTGCGCCTCCATAGCCACACTGACAACCTGTATGTTATTCTCTGAATTCTCTGTATACCTTCCAGCCTTCACCACACTCATCTGTGATTTCTGGCCTCTTCCACTCTCAGTGGACGTCTGGAACGGACCCCAGTGGTCAGTTGCTGGTTGAATTCCTTTGTATTCCTCTGCATATGTTGTACGTCTACATACGAAGGAATGCGCATCCTCAGTAAAGTGTTATCACAACACCAGTTTACTCTATTGTGTGGGTGTAGGAGAACACGTGTTGGGTTAAGATGGAGCATTTATGTAAGAGAATGGTAGCACTTTCTATGTCTGGTTGCTGGCCGCCACGCCTTCAGAAACTTGCATATCCATGTGAGTCTTATTAATCATTAGGTCTGCATTACAGTCTATCTCCGTGACGAAGTCTTATTACGTTGAGTATCATGTATGGTGCACAGGACATTGAAAAGATATGAAGTAGAGGTGATGGTGTCATTTCCATGAGACATAAAGATGATGAGGCATAATATGAGACTGAGAATACTGGGCTACTGAACACACGTGATGCTGTGTCATGTAAGACTCATGAGTCCAATGGGGCGATTTCTTCCCTCGCTTTGCGCTGGCCACTTAACAAAAAGGCTTGGGATTACACCCCGCACGCACTCAGTGTAGGTTTGGAGGGAGGTGGCCAAGGAGAAGCTAGTAGGAGATAAAGCTGTTCCTGGGGAAAGATAAGACGCCAGAGGACCCTGCTGACCCATGTCTGTGTCGTTATCTGGGGGTCAGATGTCAGGGATGGCGACGGAAGTTTAACTTCTCATTACTGTAGATGAGAGGATCGTGAGGAGGGAAATGGGTGAGAAGAAACGAATGAAAAAAAAATATGGTGAGGCAGGTACCATGTGAGGGCACTGGTAGTGAGCTATAGTGAGATGTCTCAGTGAGATGGTGATGTGTAGATGAATTATAGTGATAAGGGGAAGTTATTGCACTGACTTAACACACCACATGATTAAAGCAGTTGGAAGGAAACGAAAGAAAGAAAAAAAAGATTAATTTCTAGAGTATTTTATTTTTTTTCCAAAAGGCCTGAACTGACCTAGAAGCAGTTACAGGAGTTAATATGACCAATTACCTTATTCATCAGCCCAGTTACTGTGAACTGACAGTAACTGGGCTGGTAAATAAGAGAGCTGAGGGGTAAGGACATGTATGAAGGTGGGTGAGTGTGAGGTGAGTGTACAGGGTTGAGCATGTGACAGTTCTTTCGAGATGGGAGCTGAGGCTGTGGTGTTAGGCTGGGTCGGGTGGACACATCGCTACTGAACACCAGGAGGCTGGTTGGTGGTGAGGGTCGGGTGGGTGGCTGTGCGAGCTGCTACCAGACCCACGAGGAATATACGAGAAAGAGTCGATCGAACCCTGAAGCACTGAGGAAGATTACGACCTACCGTGTTTCAACATCTCTGTTTGTATGGTTATACGATTAATGTGTGTTAACTTGATTACATTATTATTATTCTCTGTTCTTAAAGTTATACGATTAATGTGTGTTAACTTGATTACATTATCATTATTCTCTGTTCTTAAAGTTATACGATTAATGTGTATTCACTTAATTACATCATTAATTACATTATTATTATTCTCTGTTCTTAAAGTTATTCGATTAATGTGCGATTACTTAATTACATTATTATTCTCCGTTCTTAAAGTTATACGATTAATGTTTGATCACTTAATTGCTTTATTATTCTCTGTTCTCAAAGCTAAACGATTAATATGATCAATTGAGTATATTGATAGTCCCTTTAAGTTGTACGGCCAACGTGATCACATAATCACATTATTAATCCCCGCTCTTAAAGTTTTACTATAATATGATCAAATGATTACTTTATTAGTCTCTCATATTAAACTTATATGGACAATGTGATCTATTGATTACATTATCAGTCTCTGTTCTTAAAGTTATATAGACAATGTGATTTATTGATTACATTATCAGTCTCTGTTCTTAAAGTTATAAGGACAATGTGATTTATTAATTACCAGACCACTCTCTGTTCTTGAAGTTATATGGACAATGTGATTTATTGATTACATTATCAGACTCTCATATTAAAGTTATATGGACAAAGTGATTTATTAATTACATTATCAGTCTCTCATATTAGAGTTAGATGGACAATATGATTTATTAATTACATTATTAGTCTCTGTTCTTAAAGTTATACGAACAGTGATCACATAATTACATTATTAGTTTTTGTTCTTCAAGTTGTACGAACAGTGTGATCACATAGTTACATTATTAGTCTCTGTTTTTCAAGTTATACGAAATGAGATGTTTGAGGACAATGTGTGGTGTGAGGTGGTTTGATCGAGTAAATAATGTAAGGGTAAGAGAGATGTGTGGAAATAAAAAGAGCGTGGTTGAGAGAGCAGAAGAGGGTGTTTTGAAATGGTTTGGGCACATGGAGAGAATGAGTGAGGAAAGATTGACCAAGAGGATATATGTGTCAGAGGTGGAGGGAACGAGGAGAAGTGGGAGACCAAATTGGAGGTGGAAAGATGGAGTGAAAAATATTTTGAGTGATTGGGGCCTGAACATGCAGGAGGGTGAAAGGCGTGCAAGGAATAGGGTGAATTGGAACGATGTGGTATACCGGGGTCGACGTGCTGTCAATGGATTGAACCAGGGCATGTGAAGCGT
>NC_092279.1:1416642-1421642 GCF_036320965.1 Panulirus ornatus
ATTGGCTGACGATTCCGGGGGGGCGGACCGAAGCTGAGGTAGTTCGCTTGGCCATCCTTAACTTATCAGTGTTGTGATCACAACTTTCCTCAACACAAGCAGGTCAGATGTCGCCACACTCCCTCCCCCTGCATCAAAGACACGAGCCCCTCAAGTGACCTCACTTCAAAAGTGGTCGTAGGAGCTCGGAACACCTCGTCGACGTCAGCTGTCCTTCGAGAAGTGACTTCGAAGCTCCCTCAATACACCGTCTACGAAAGCGGCTAACGATCGTTGGATATAGTACGAAACAGCCTCGTTACCCGAGATGTATATGTCTGTGCCAAAATGTGACTACACAGACTTTGGTCTAGTTCTGTGCCGTCTGTGCTAATACGAGCAGCAGTGACGTTGTCTGTGTACTGAAGGTTCTTTCAAATCATTCTTTCTTTCACTCTCTGCTTTCAAGATATCTCAGAACGAAAAGTCGCCAGGCCAGTTCATTTTGTGTCTCGTAACCACGTCACACGACGGGGTCATGTGTGCGCGCGACGCGTCACAAGACGTAGGGGCGAGAGCACAATGGCTGTTGACTCACTTGGTGACGGAGGGAGATTGAGACACCCAAGTTCAATCGTCCAGGACGCTGCTCTTACCAGTCATTATGGCGCTGTTCGAAAATGGCAGTTCCCGAAGGCAACCAGATGAGCAGAGAACTGCCCAGGGTGGCACTTTGTCCAGTGGAACAAAGGCGAACTTGTAGGAGGCTGGTGAAGAAGAAAGGTCTTTGGTGTACGTCTTTAACGCGCTCCTCCAGATGTCGGTCTGGAACGATTCGTTTGAAAGGAGTCCGTCTTGGGAACTGGACCCGTGCTGGAAAACCTGGAAAAAGTGATGCTGTATGGGAGCATCCCAAACAGGGCCTTTTTCGTGAAAACGACCACCATGTGCCTTTTAACGTCATGAAAATGACCACAACATGCCTTTTAACCTCATGAAGATGATCACAATATGCCTTTTAACCTTATGAAAATGACCACAATATGCCTTTTAATCATTTGAGAATGACCACAATATGCCTTTTAACCTTATGAAAATGATCACAATATGCCTTTTGACCTTATGAAGATGACCACAATATGCCTTTTAATCCTTTGAAAATGACCACAATATGCCTTTTAACCTTATGAAAACGACCACAATATGCCTCGTCTCCCTCATTTTCACCGACGAACGAAGAGGTGGTCATCGAGTGGCACAGGTCCTTGTGGAGGTCTTCAGTCCAGCAGACCCCCCAAGCCAGCGACACGTGAGGGTGTGGGGCTGACGACGATGATGCGTCTGGCCTCGTCCATCGTCATCATCGCTGACCCGCGTGGCCAGATTACCTCAAGAACTTCAGTAAAGTTTGGTTCCACAAGAGTCTGGACTTCAGGAGGGCCAACACTAATGTGAGGCCTGGAGGAGGAGGAAGGCCTTCCAGCCCCTCGCTCATATGAAAGATCCATCTCTCCTCCTCATATGAAGATCCCATGGCTCCTCCCTCCACTCCCCATATGAAGATAGACCAGCCTCCCTTCCCCTCTTCCCTCCCCATATGAAGATCGGCTGGTCCAGCCCTCTCCCCTCCCCATATGAAGATCGGCTGGCTCAAACACCCTCCCTTCCTCATATGAAGATCGGCTGGCTCCTCCCTCCCATCCCGTATGAAGATTGGCTGACCCTCCGCTCCTCTGCAGGATCTTGATAACCCTGGTCGAGTATCGCGACTCATATCGAGTTACGAAATCTTCGATCTGGCCAGTTTGACCGCTGGCTCAGTGATTCCCCGCGTCACGCCGAACGTCTGACTCAAGTTTCACTCACACAGCTGATAACATCTGCCTCTCTTGTAGTGAGCGTCTGGCTGTCTGCGGTGGAGGCTTAGTTCGCCTGTGAGTGCTTGGATTAGCTGTCGCTGGAATGGAACACGTCTCTTAGTGCCTTGCTGGAATAGAACACGTCTCTCAGTGCCTTGCTGGAATGGAACACGTCTCTGAGTGCCTTGCTGGGATGGAACACGTCTCTCAGTGCCTTGCTGGAATGGAACACGTCTCTGAGTGCCTTGTTGGGATGGAACACGTCTCTTTGAGTTCCTTGTTGGAATGGGACACGTCTCTGATTTCCTTGCTGGGATGGAACACGTCTCTGAGTGCCTTGCTGGAATGGAACACGTCTCTGATTTCCTTGCTGGAATGAAACACGTATTTGAGTTCCTTGCTGGAATGAAACACGTCTCTGAGTTCCTTGCTGAAATGGAACACGTATCTGAGTTCCTAGCTGGAATGGAACACGTCTCTTAGTGCCTTGCTGGAATGGAACACGTCTCTCAGTGCCTTGCTGGAATGGAACACGTCTCTGAGTTCCTTGCTGGAATGGAACACGTCTCTGAGTGCCTTGCTGGAATGGAACACGTCTCTGAGTGCCTTGCTGGGATGGAACACGTCTCTGAGTTCCTTGCTGGAATGGAACACGTCTCTGATTTCCTTGCTGGAATGGAACATGTCTCTGAGTTCCTTGCTGGAATGGAACACGTCTCCGAGTTCCTTGCTGGAATGGAACACGTCTCTGAGTTCCTTGCTGAAATTGCTAATGCATCATCCTCTTTCTCTCTTTCCTGTTATGTTTGTTTGACCGCGTTGGTGAGGTAGCGCCAGGAAAAGACGAAAGAAAAAACTTCATTCCCTTTCTATTCTCTGATTATCATGTGTATTGAACGAAACCACAGTCGCCTCTCCATAACCAGACTTTTCCATTTGTTTCCCCAGCCGCTTCAGGTGCCCAGTTCAATCCATTGACAGCACGTCGCCCCCTGCACTCTATCACTCTATCCTGCGCACGTCTATCACCCTCCTGCATATTCAGGCCCCAGGCACTCAAAATCATCTCCACTACATCCATTCGTTTCCAAATTTGCTCTCCCTCTTTCTCCATGTTTATGACATACATGTATCCTCTTCGTCAACCTCTTAATTGGCGTAATTTCTTTCAGTGCTCCTACTACGTCGTAGGCAGCCGCGTCCAGCGTCGGCAACATTAACAAAATCTCCCGTCAGCTGGGCGGTTCCTGAAACATCACGAGATATCTGGCTCTGAAGATCATGGATAACGTTTTGACCTGCAGGATCCTGGGAAGGAGTAAGTACTAGTCTTAGAAGTAGTAGTAGTAGTAATAGTAGTAGTAATAGCAGCAGCAGCAGTAATACTACTACTTATAATAATAATGATAATAATAATAATGATAATAATGAAAATAATGTTAATGATTAATGATATTTATGACACACAGTACATCGTTTTACATACTTGTTCTCCGTTTCCTGCTTTAGCGGGATAGCGCCAGGGACAGAAGAACATTCTCATGTTCTCCCATCCATTTCTCTAGCTGCCATGTGTAGTGCACCGATACCACATCACCTATCCCCAGCCAAGCCCCACAGACCCCTCCATGGTTTCCTTGGTTCACTCCAATGACAGCACGTCGCTCCTTGTATACCACTTCACTCTAATACTTTCCACCCCATCCACGTCTCTTATCCTCCTGCATGTTCAGGCCTTGGCAACTCAGTGATGATAATAGCATTACTAATACTATTGATGATAATGATAATGCTATGAATAATGATAATAAAGCAAGCATCTAACTGGCAACAGAGAGCAAGGTCGAGTGTACTATGTGTGCTAGTGAGAACAGCTGGCTGTGTTTGTGGCCTGAGTTTAACAGGTTAATAATTTGTAAGCACTGGCTCTATACTTACTTGCCAGTTAATGTAATCATAGGTTGTATACATACTTGCCAGTTAATGTAATTATAGGTTGTATACATACTTGCCAGTTGATGTAATCATAGGTTGTATACATACTTGCCAGTTAATGTAATCATAGGTTGTATACATACTTGCCAGTTGATGTAATCATAGGTTGTATACATACTTGCCAGTTAATGTAATCATAGGTTGTATACATACTTGCCAGTTAATGTACTCATAGGTTGTATACATACTTGCCAGTTGATGTAATCATAGGTTGTATACATACTAACTTACCAGTCTAACCATAGGCTGCATACATACTAAGAAATCTAAATTTAGGGCTTATACATACTGACTAACAAATCTAACCATAGGCTGTACACATACTAACAAACCTAACGATATGTTTTATATACAGTGTATCTGCGCTACTGTTGCACTGTCCAGTCATACTCACACACCCTACACACTGCACTGGATGTTGGCGGGTGTCTGGCGTTGCCACATCTCCTCGTCTCTCCGGTGCGTCATAAAGACGTACAACAGATCACAGGAAAGTGTCAGATAGGCAAAGCAGCGCGTTACATCAAGAGTAAAATGGTATGATCATTTTTCTTCTTCTCCTTTATGATCATCTCTCTCTCTCTCTCTCTCTCTCTCTCTCTCTCTCTCTCTCTCTCTCTCTCTCTCTCTCTCTCTCTCTCTCTCTCTCTCTCTTCAACCTTAGGAAATTACTATTGACGTAAAGTGCTATGTTTAGCAACGTGGGTCTAATGCTGATCCTCGCGTCATGTGCATGTCGTAACCGAGGGAGAGGCTCAACCCTGAGTTGAGGGTGTCTTACGAGAGAGAGAGAGAGAGAGAGAGAGAGAGAGAGAGAGAGAGAGAGAGAGAGAGAGAGAGAGAGAGAGAGAGAGAGCGTCCTTTGCATTGATAACGGAGTTGCTTTCAGAGTCACTATTCTAACTACAGGAGTATAGTCCTGACTACAGGGGTATAGTGATGATGTTCACTACCTTAACTACGGGGGTATAGTGATGATGTTCACTACCTTAACTACGGGGGTATAGTGATGATGTTCACTACCTTAACTACGGGGGTATAGTGATGATGTTCACTACCTTAACTACGGGGGTATAGTGATGGTGTTCACTACCTTAATTACGGGGGTATAGTGATGATGGTCACTACCTTAACTACGGGGGTATAGTGATGATGGTCACTACCTTA
>NC_092279.1:1426642-1551642 GCF_036320965.1 Panulirus ornatus
ACTACACCCTGGCTGACACTTACCCCTCTACCACACTACACCCTGGCTGACACCTCGCCACAGCTGACACTCACCCTATTTGACGCTACACCCTGGCTGGCTGACACTCGGCCCCCCCTGGCTGGGGCTCCAGGTCAGCTGGGGTTGGACCCCCGGGGAAGCCGAGGGTACGAGACATTACCACCCAGCTCACATGTCTTCCCCAGCACGCACGCAGGAGGAGACGGACGGGACCTACGCAGTAACCTGTCCCCTCCTGCGTCTGTCCCCACGCTGTTAACCTCCCCCTGATGCTGTCCCCACGCTGTTAACCTCCCCCTGGTGCTGTCCCCACGCTGTTAACCTCCCCTGGTGCTGTCCCCAAGCTGTTAACCTCCCCTTGATGCTGTCCCCACGCTGTTAACCTCCCCTGGTGCTGTCCCCACGCTGTTAACCTCCCCCTGGTGCTGTCCCCACGCTGTTAACCTCCCCTGGTGCTGTCCCCACGCTGTTAACCTCCCCCTGGTGCTGTCCCCACGCTGTTGACCTCCCCCTGGTGCTGTCCTCACGCTGTTAACCTCCCCTGGTGCTGTCCCCACGCTGTTAACCTCCCCCTGATGCTGTCCCCATGCTGTTAACCTCCCCCTGATGCTGTCCCCATGTTGTTAACCTCCCCCTGATGCTGTCCCCACGCTGTTAACCTCCCCTGGTGCTGTCCCCACGCTGTTAACCTCCCCCTGATGCTGTCCCCATGCTGTTAACCTCCCCCTGATGCTGTCCCCACGCTGTTAACCTCCCCCTGATGCTGTCTCCACGCTGTTAACCTCCCCTGGTGCTGTCCCCACGCTGTTAACCTCCCCTGGTGCTGTCCCCATGCTGTTAACCTCCCCCTGATGCTGTCCCCACGCTGTTAACCTCCCCTGGTGCTGTCCCCACGCTGTTAACCTCCCCTGGTGCTGTCCCCACCCTGGTAACCTCCCCCTGGTGCTGGCCCCACCCTGTTGACCCCCCCCTGGTGCTGTCCCCACCCTGGTAACCTCCCCCTGGTGCTGTCCCCACGCTGTTAACCTCCCCTGATGCTGTCCCCACGCTGTTAACCTCCCCTGGTGCTGTCCCCACGCTGTTAACCTCCCCCTGATGCTGTCCCCACGCTGTTAACCTCCCTGGTGCTGTCCCCACGCTGTTAACCTCCCCCTGATGCTGTCCCCATGCTGTTAACCTCCCCCTGATGCTGTCCCCACGCTGTTAACCTCCCCTGATGCTGTCCCCACGCTGTTAACCTCCCCTGGTGCTGTCCCCACGCTGTTAACCTCCCCTGGTGCTGTCCCCATGCTGTTAACCTCCCCCTGATGCTGTCCCCACGCTGTTAACCTCCCCTGGTGCTGTCCCCACGCTGTTAACCTCCCCTGATGCTGTCCCCACGCTGTTAACCTCCCCCTGATGCTGTCCCCACGCTGTTAACCTCCCCTGGTGCTGTCCCCATGCTGTTAACCTCCCCCTGATGCTGTCCCCACGCTGTTAACCTCCCCTGGTGCTGTCCCCACGCTGTTAACCTCCCTCTGGTTCTGTCCCCACGCTGTTAACCTCCCCCTGATGCTGTCCCCACGCTGTTAACCACCCCCTGATGCTGTCCCCACGCTGTTAACCTCCCTCTGGTGCTGTCCCCACGCTGTTAACCTCCCTCTGGTGCTGTCTCCACGCTGTTAACCTCCCCCTGATGCTGTCCCCACGCTGTTAACCTCCCTCTGGTCCTGTCTCCACCCTGTTAACCTCCCCCTGATGCTGTCCCCACGCTGTTAACCTCCCTCTGGCGCTGTCCCCACGCTGTTAACCTCCCCTGATGTTGTCCCCATGTTGTTAACCTCCCTCTGGTGCTGTCCCTATGCTGTTAACCTCCCCCTGATGCTGTCCCCATGCTGTTAACCTCCCTCTGATGCTGTCCCCACGCTGTTAACCTCCCCCTGATGCTGTCTCCACGCTGTTAACCTCCCCCTGATGCTGTCTCCACGCTGTTAACCTCCCCCTGATGCTGTCTCCACGCTGTTAACCTCCCCCTGGTGCTGTCCCCACGCTGTTAACCTCCCCCTGATGCTGTCCCCATGCTGTTAACCTCCCCCTGATGCTGTCCCCACGCTGTTAACCTCCCTCTGGTCCTGTCTCCACCCTGTTAACCTCCCCCTGATGCTGTCCCCACGCTGTTAACCTCCCTCTGGCGCTGTCCCCACGCTGTTAACCTCCCCCTGATGCTGTCTCCACGCTGTTAACCTCCCCCTGATGCTGTCCCCACGCTGTTAACCTCCCCCTGATGCTGTCTCCACGCTGTTAACCTCCCCCTGATGCTGTCTCCACGCTGTTAACCTCCCCCTGATGCTGTCCCCACGCTGTTAACCTCCCCCTGATGCTGTCTCCACGCTGTTAACCTCCCCCTGATGCTGTCTCCACGCTGTTAACCTCCCCCTGATGCTGTCTCCACGCTGTTACCCTCCCCTGATGCTGTCTCCACGCTGTTAACCTCCCCCTGGTGCTGTCCCCACGCTGTTAACCTCCCCCTGGTGCTGTCCCCACGCTGTTAACCTTTCTGTGATACCGTATTTACGCTGTTACTGTCTCTCTAATACTATCTCTCTGCTGTAAACCTCCTCCAAACACTAACTCTGAGCAGTCAAACTCTTCGTGTTACTATCTCTACGGTGTTAGATTCTCCATGATAGTGTCTCTACACTCTCGGATCCTCTGTATGTTCCTACGTTGTCAAAACCCTTCCTAATACTGTCCCCTCGCTGTTGCATCCTCCCTAACACTGTCTCTTCGGTGTTAGACTCTCCTTTGTACTGTCTCTACGTTGTTAGAATCTAATAGTGTCTATAGGCTGTTAAACTGTTCCCAATACTGTCTATCTGCTGTTAGACTGTCCCCAATACTGTCTGTCTGCTGTGAGACTGTCCCTAATACTGTCTATCTGCTGTTAGACGCTCCGTAATACTGTCCCTATGCTGTTAGACCCATCATCATACCGTTGTTTGCTGTTAGACCCATCATCATACCGTTGTTTGCTGTTAGACCCATCATCATACCGTTGTTTGCTGTTAGACCCATCATCATGCCGTTGTTTGCTGTTAGACCCATCATCATACCGTTGTTTGCTGTTAGACCCATCATCATGCCGTTGTTTGCTGTTAGACCCATCATCATGCCGTTGTTTGCTGTTAGACCCATCATCATACCGATGTTTGCCGTTAGACCCATCATCAACCGTTGTTTGCTGTTACCCATCATCATACCGTTGTTTGCTGTTAGACCCATCATCATGCCGTTGTTTGCCGTTAGACCCATCATCAACCGTTGTTTGCTGTTACCCATCATCATACCGTTGTTTGCTGTTAGACATCCTGTTACTGTTGGTCCATGGTGATGGGGGACCTACCTACACTACAGCTGTTCTGCACAGCTCTTCCAGCCTTCGTACTTAGCTTTCCTCACCTGACCTGGGCATCACTATATGCAGTCAGGTCCTCCAGAGGCCTGTTTCCGTGCCGACAGACCACCTCACTCACTGTGGTTTCTGCGCCATGAGACCGACCCCCCCCCCCCGTCATAACACCACTGGTGTTCACTGAACCCCCCTGATCACCACTCCTGAGCAGTTAAACTCTATTTCATGAGCACTCATGCTCAAGCAGGCATTCTCTACTCACCCTGGTGCTCAGTTAGACCCTCCTTATTGCAGCTGGTGCTCAATTAGAGCCTCCTTATTGCAGCTGGTGCTCAATTAGACCCTTCTTATTGCAGCTGGTGCTCAATTAGAGCCTCCTTGTTGCAGCTGGTGCTCAATTAGACCCTTCTTATTGCTGCTGGAGCTCAATTAGACCCTTCTTATTGCAGCTGGTGCTCAATCAGACCCTTCTTATTGCAGCTGGTGCTCAATTAGAGCCTCCTTGTTGCGGCTGGTGCTCAATTAGACTCTCCTTATTGCAGCTGGTGCTCAATTAGACCCTTCTTATTGCAGCTGGTGCTCAATCAGACCCTTCTTATTGCAGCTGGTGCTCAATTAGAGCCTCCTTGTTGCGGCTGGTGCTCAATTAGACTCTCCTTATTGCAGCTGGTGCTCAATCAGACCCTTCTTATTGCAGCTGGTGCTCAATTAGAGCCTCCTTGTTGCAGCTGGTGCTCAATTAGACCCTTCTTATTGCAGCTGGTGCTCAATTAGACCCTTCTTATTGCAGCTGGTGCTCAATTACACCCTCCTTTTTGCAGCTGGTGCTCAATTAGACCCTCCTTACTGCAGCATGTGCTTAGTTAGACCCTACTTATTGCAGCTGGTGCTCAATTAGAGCCTCCGTATCGCAGCTTGTACTCAATTTTACACTACCTTATTATCACTTCTCAGTTAGACCCCGCCTTATTTCTGCACAGTTAGACCTTCTTTATTACCACTTCTGCTGTAGTAGAGATTTCTTATTGCCACATCTGCTCAATTAGACCCTTCTTATTGCCAGCTGGTGCTCAATTAGAGCCACCTTATTGCAGCTTGTGCTCAATTAGAGCCTCCGTATCGCAGCTTGTACTCAATTTTACACTACCTTATTATCACTTCTCAATTAGACCCCGCCTTATTTCTGCACAGTTAGACCTTCTTTATTACCACTTCTGCTGTAGTAGATTTCTTATTGCCACATCTGCTCAATTAGACCTTCCTTATTTCCATTTCTTCACAATTAGACCTTCCATATTTCCACTTCTTCACAATCAGACCTTCCTTATTTCCACTTCTTCACAATTAGACCTTTTTTATCACCACTTCTGTACAATTAGAACCCCTTATTACCACTTCTGCAGATACAATAAGAACCCCTTATTACCACTTCTGTACAATAAGAACCCCTTATTACCACTTCTATACAATCAGAACCCTTTCGTGCCACTTCTGTACAATCAAAACCCCTTATTACCACTTCTGTACAATCAGAACCCCTTATTACCACTTCTGTACAATCAGAACCCCTTATTACCACCTGTGTACAATTAGAACACCTTATTATCACTTGTGTACAATCAGAACCCCTTATTACCACTTCTGTACAATTAGAACCCCTTATTATCACTTCTGTACAATCAGAACCCCTTATTACCACTTCTGTACAATCAAAACCCCTTATTACCACTTCTGTACAATCAGAACCCCTTATTACCACCTGTGTACAATTAGAACACCTTATTACCACTTCTGTACAATCAGAACCCTTTCTTACCATATATGTAAAATCAGAACCCTTTATTACCAATTCTGTACAATTAGAACCTCTTATTATCACTTGTGTACAAGCAGAACCCACACTTGTGTACAAGCAAAACCCCTTATTATCACTTGTGTACAATCAGAACCCCTTATTACCACCTGTGTACAATTAGAACCCCTTATTACCACTTCTGTACAATCAGAACCCCTTATTACCACCTGTGTACAATTAGAACCCCTTATTATCACTTGTGTACAATCAGAACCCCTTATTATCACTTGTGTACAATCAGAACCCCTTATTACCACTTCTGTACAATCAGAACCCCTTATTACCACTTCTGTACAATCAGAACCCCTTATTACCACTTCTGTACAATCAGAACCCCTTATTACCACTTCTGTACAATCAGAACCCCTTATTACCACCTGTGTACAATTAGAACCTCTTATTATCACTTGTGTACAATCAGAACCCCTTATTACCACTTCTGTACAATCAGAACCCCTTATTACCACTTCTGTACAATCAGAACCCCTTATTACCACCTGTGTACAATTAGAACCCCTTATTATCACTTGTGTACAATCAGAACCCCTTATTACCACTTCTGTACAATCAGAACCCCTTATTACCACCTGTGTACAATTAGAACCCCTTATTATCACTTGTGTACAATCAGAACCCCTTATTACCACTTGTGTACAATCAGAACCCCTTATTATCACTTGTGTACAATCAGAACCCCTTATTATCACTTGTGTACAATCAGAACCCCTTATTACCACCTGTGTACAATTAGAACCCCTTATTATCACTTGTGTACAATCAGAACCCCTTATTATCACTTGTGTACAATCAGAACCCCTTATTATCACTTGTGTACAATCAGAACCCCTTATTACCACTTTTGTTCCAGTTGTGTACAATCAGAACCCCTTATTACCACTTTTGTTCAGGTAGATCCCCTCATAAGGTCGTAACACCAGACATGTCACAGATTTCTTATCGCTCTGTCATCAGCGCACTCAGGGAATCACAAGCCTGGAAACTGTGCTGAAGTTATAAAGAACATTGCAAGTTACTGAGGCTAATTATACCGGTCTCTTGGTGCTATGTTCCACGCACAGCCTCCATCCCATCGGTCGCTATCGTAAGGCGTCGCTATGGGAAGGTTAAACTACCATCCCATCCATTGTTATCGTAAATTGGCGATATGGGACGGTTGAACTCCCATTCCATCAACTGTTATCGTAAATTGGCGATATGGGATGGTTGAACTCCCATCCCATCGGTCGCTATCGTAAGTCGTCAATATGGGACGGTCAGACTGGCAGCGTACACCAGACCTTCATCGTACGAGATAGCCATGTCCGTCACCCCCTCGCCGGAGTGTTTCCCGTGTCGATACAGGACCTCCCTACGACCATAGTTACTATATACGTCGCTCTTACGTTTCCTGTAATACGTAACTCCGTCGCAGCCACCGTAACCCTAGGGCGAGCACGGAGGACGGGATGCTGTGTGTGTGTGTGTGTGTGTGTCGCTTCGTCGTCCCACGGAGCGCGACATTACTGTCTTCATATCTCCGTCGTTAATGGCGTGCCGTGGGGCCCTCTCCCGTCACCTATACACTCTTCATATTCACCCATGTTTCTTGCCAGTTATGATCCTCTTGTCTTCAGTCTCGATCCCGTGGTCGCTCCTAACGCTTGGGGTTCCACTCCACTCCCTCCTCCTGGCTGCCTCAACCCGGGGCCACTTTCCTGGCCATGTTTCCTCACGCTGATCCGTATCTTTGAGGCATCTCACAAATGACAGACAGTCACCTGCTCTCAGTCCAACACTTCTTGGGCAAAAATGAGCTATTTCTAATTCTAAATCTCACCGACAACCTACTATAGAAATGTCAAAATACTGTAGTTCAGTCCTACATTAACTATGAACGAGGTGGGTAGGGCCATAGATCTCCTGCTCTCCTTCCTGGAAATAACACAAGAGGATCATGTGTTATTTTGATTCTCAGGAGCTGAATGTAGCGCACGAAGGTGTTGCTGCATCTGTTCTTCACGGAAGCACCTGTGTCACATCTGCGTGGCACCTGTGTCACAGCTGCGTGGCACCTGTGCTACATCTGCGTGGCACCTGTGCTACATCTGCGTGGCACCTGTGCTACATCTGCGTGGCGCCTGTGCTACATCTGCGTGGCACCTGTGCTACATTTGCGTGGCACCTGTGCTACATCTGCGTGGCACCTGTGCTACATCTTCGTGGCACCTGTGCTACATCTGCGTGGCACCTGTGCTACATCTGCGTGGCGCCTGTGCTACATCTGCGTGGCACCTGTGCTACATCTGCGTGGCACCTGTGCTACATCTGCGGGGCAACAGTGCTACATCTGCGTGGCACCTGTGCTACATCTGCGTGGCACCTGTGCTACATCTGCGTAGCACCTGTGCTACATCTGCGTGGCACCTGTGCTACATCTGCGGGGCAACAGTGCTACATCTGCGTGGCGCCTGTGCTACATCTGCGTGGCACCTGTGCTACATCTGCGTAGCACCTGTGCTACATCTGCGTAGCACCTGTGCTACATCTGCGGGGCAACAGTGCTACATCTGCGGGGCAACAGTGCCACATCTACGGGGCATCTGTGCTACATCTGCGTGGCGCCTGTGCTACATCTGCGGGGCAACAGTGCTACATCTGCGGGGCAACAGTGCCACATCTACGGGGCATCTGTGCTACATCTGCGTGGCGCCTGTGCTACATCTGCGGGGCAACAGTGCCACATCTACGGGGCATCTGTGCTACATCTGCGTAGCACCTGTGCTACATCTGCGGGGCAACAGTGCTACATCTGCGGGGCAACAGTGCCACATCTACGGGGCATCTGTGCCACATCTTGGACCTCCTCATTCGTCCCTGTATAGAGCACGTATGGTATAGCCCCCCCCACGCTGATGTCTCCTCCTCCTCCTCCTCCTCCTCCTCCTCCTCCTCCTCCTCCTCCTTCTCCTCCTCCTCCTCCACCACCTCTTTTTCCTCCTTCTCTTCCTCTTCTTCTTCCTCCTCCTCCTCTCTGTTCTACGGGTATCATTCCTGTGGCCGCTGCTCTCGCTTGTGACCTCCAGCCAGCCAATCTCCTGGTGACCTGGACCTCCTCCTACCCCCTGGTGACCCCCTCCCCCCATCATGAGGCGTCATGTCAGGGTCATGGTAGTGATGATAGTGACTGACCTCCATAGTGACCAGGGTCATGGTAGTGATGATAGTGACTAACCTCCATAGTGACCAGGGTCATGGTAGTGATGATAGTGACTGACCTCCATAGTGACCAGGGGTCATGGTAGTGATGATAGTGACTGACCTCCATAGTGACCAGGGTCATGGTAGTGATGATAGTGACTGACCTCCATAGTGACCAGGGTCATGGTAGTGATGATAGTGACTGACCTCCATAGTGACCAGGGGTCATGGTAGTGATGATAGTGACTGACCTCCATAGTGACCAGGGGTCATGGTAGTGATGATAGTGACTGACCTCCATAGTGACCAGGGTCATGGTAGTGATGATAGTGACTAACCTCCATAGTGACCAGGGTCATGGTAGTGATGATAGTGACTGACCTCCATAGTGACCAGGGGTCATGGTAGTGATGATAGTGACTGACCTCCATAGTGACCAGGGTCATGGTAGTGATGATAGTGACTGACCTCCATAGTGACCAGGGTCATGGTAGTGATGATAGTGACTGACCTCCATAGTGACCAGGGGTCATGGTAGTGATGATAGTGACTGACCTCCATAGTGACCAGGGGTCATGGTAGTGATGATAGTGACTGACCTCCATAGTGACCAGGGTCATGGTAGTGATGATAGTGACTGACCTCCATAGTGACCAGGGTCATGGTAGTGATGATAGTGACTGACCTCCATAGTGAAGTGGTTATCATGAATCATGAACCACACATACAAGACACAGTGGCAGAAGTGTTACTCGAACGAAGCCCACCTCGACAGCAGGTATCGAACCGCTGCCATCTGCTTGTCAGCTGGGGACACGAAGATCTACGCTATGGTATGGGGTACGGGGTATGGAGGGGGAGGGGGAAGTGTCATGTAGGAGAACCAAGGGTCAGATATAGGTGGCAGGTACGAGGGAAAGTGTCGGTGTTCGCCATGTCACCAAACGAACTAAATGATTAGCGGTATACGTGTGAATTGTTAGGTACAACAGTACTATATTTAGAGCACGACCCCTTTTGGGCACGACGGCACGACCCGTTTGAACACGAGGGCACGACCCCATTTGAACACAAGGGCACGACCCCTTTGAAGACGAGGGGCAAGACCCATTTGAACATGACTGCACGACTCGTTTGAGCACGACGGAACGACCCCTTTGAGCACGACGGCACGACCCTCTTGAGCACGACGGCACGACCCCCTTGAGCATGACGTCACGACCCTTTGTGCACGAGGGCGCGACGCTTTGAGCACGACGGTACGACCTCTAAGTACAAGCAGCTGGCATTTGACCTGGGTCTATGGGTCGTCTAGAGGTCATACCGTCTGTCGCTTTCTGGATGACCAGGTGCTGGAGAAAAGGGTCAGGGGTCATCACTTGTTGACCTGAGAACAGAATCGTTCCTCTTGAACTCTCCACCTGCTGGTGGAGGAACCAGGTCTTCGGCACTGGCCCTAACAGCTTCCCCAGCAGGAGAACGAGCGTGAGAAGACCCAGACGATGTATAGCAATCATTCATTCCCTCATTTGAAGGTGGTGCCTTCGTTGGTGTCTACTGGAGTCGGGCCCATCTGAATTCACAGGAGTGTAATGGTCGAAGGAGGCCGCCACCGTGGGAAATAGGTCGAATGTCGCCGGGTAATGAGTCTAGGGGAAGTCTTTCTAGGTCAGAGAGAGAGAGAGAGAGAGAGAGAGAGAGAGAGAGAGAGAGAGAGAGAGAGAGAGAGAGAGAGAGAGAGAGAGAAGAGGGCCGGAAGCTCTCTGTTCTAACGGCGTGCCTCGTCGCGAAGGGAAACAGATGGGATCATGGCTAGAGTTCGAACGCTTTGATGGTGTCGCCACCTGCCTCGTGTCCAGATCTAACCAGCCATCGGTGCGTCATGACTATTTTCCACTCGATATTCATGATCTTCCCTTATTCATCTTACTCAGAGAACTGTCTCTGAAATGAGGACAGATGCTGTTCCAGCATTACTCTGTGATCACATATGACACGCACCATGACAACGTGACCTTTGGCGAGGCTGCTGTAGTCCTGGGAGTATAGCATATCTCTCCAGAGGAGTCTGCAGTCCCCTGCGACTAGGACTAACGCAGCCTTGGGCTGTAGGAGCTTTTACAAATGCCCTGTGTAACACCAGGACTCGTTCATTGCAAGTAGTCCTTTGGTGTATATATATATATATATATATATATATATATATATATATATATATATATATATATATATATATATATATATATATATATATATTCCTATGAGTCCGCAGGAAAAAGGTACACAGTAAGTTCCCAAGTGTACTTTCATGTAATAATCATATCATCAGGGGAGATAAAAGAAAGAAACGTAGTTCAGTCGATTATATATGTACAGAGCATCAGATTGGGGAAGAGCAGTGTGGTTCCAGAAGTGGTAGAGGATGTGTGGATCAGGTGTTTGCTTTAAAGAATATATATGAGAAATACTTAGAAAAGCGAATAGATTTGTATGTAGCATTTATGGATCTGGAGAAGGCATATGACAGAGTTGATAGAGATGCTCTGTGGAAGGTATTAAGAATATATGGTGTGGGCGGCAAGTTTTTAGAAGCAGTGAAAAGTTTTTATCGAGAATGTAAGGCATGTGTACGAGTAGGAGGATAGCAAAGTGATTGGTTCTCAGTGAATGTCGGTTTGCGGCAGGGGAGCGTGATGTCTCCATGGTTTAATTTGTTTATGGATGGGGTTGTTAGGGAGGTGAATGCAAGAGTTTTGGAAAGAGGGGCAAGTATGCAGTCTGTTGTCGATGAGAGAGCTTGGGAAGTGAGTCAGGTGCTGTTCGCTGATGATACAGCGCTGGTGGCTGATTCATGTGAGAAACTGCAAAAGCTGGTGACTGAGTTTCGTAAAGTGTGTGAAAGAAGAGAGTTAAGAGCAAATGTGAATAAGAGCAAGGTTATTAGGTACAGTAGGGTTGAGAGTCAAGTCAATTAGGGGGTAAGTTTGAATGGAGAAAAACTGGAGGAAGTAAAGTGTTTTAGATATCTGGGAGTGGATCTGGCAGCGGATGGAACCATGGAAGCGGAAGTGAATCATAGGGTGGGGGAGGGGGCAAAAATTCTGGAAGCCTTGAAGAATGTTTGGAAGTCGAGAACATTATCTCGGAAAGCAAAAATGGGTATGTTTGAAGGAATAGTGGTTCCAACAATGTTGTATGGTTGCGAAGCGTGGGCTATGGATAGAGTTGTGCGCAGGAGGGTGGATGTGCTGGAAATGAGATTTTTGAGGACAATATTTGGTGTGAGGTGGTTTGATCGAGTAAGTAATAATAGGGTAAGAGAGATGTGTGGAAATAAAAAGAGTGTGGTTGGGAAAGCAGAAGAGGGTGTTTTAAATAGTTTGGTCACATGGAGAGAATGAGTGAGGAAATATTGACTAAGAGGATATATGTGTCAGAGGTGGAGGGAACGAGAAGTGGTAGACCAAATTGGAGGTGGAAAGATGGAGTGAAAAAGATTTTGAGTGATCGGGGCCTGAACATGCAGGAGGGTGAAAGGCGTGCAAGGAATAGAGTGAATTGGAACGATGTGGTATACCGGGGTAGACGCGCTGTCAATGGATTGAACCAGGGCATGTAAAGCGTCTGGGGTAAACCATGGAAAGTTTTGTGGGGCCTGGATGTGGAAACTGTGATAACTGTGGTTTCGGTGCATTATTACATGACAGCTTGAGATGAGTGTGAACGAGTGTGGCCTTTGTTGTCTTTTCCTAGTGCTACCTCGCACACATGAGGGGGGAGGGGGTTGTTATTCCGTGTGTGGCTGGGTGGCGATGGGAATGAATAAAGGCAGACAGTGTGAGTTATGTACTTGTGTATATATGTATATGTCTGTGTGTATATATATATATATATATATATATATATATATATATATATATATATATATATATATATGTATATATATATATATTTATGTGTACATTTAGATGCATAGGTATGAATATTTGCGTGTGTGGACGTGTATATATATATACATGTGTATGTGGATGGGTTGGGCCATTCTTTCGTCTGTTTCCTTGCGCTACCTCGCTAACGCGGGAGACAGCGACAAAGCAAAATAATTAATATATATATATATATATATATATATATATATATATATATATATATATATATATATATATATATATTATTCTATTTATTAGTCGCTGTCTACCACGTTAGCGAGGTAACGCATGAAAACATACGAAAAAATGGCCCAACTCATCCACATACACCTGTATATTCATAAACGCCCATACACGCACATAAACATACCTATACATTTCAACGTATGCCTACATATATACATACACAGACATATACATATAAACACATGTACATGTTCATACTTGCTGCTTTCATCCATTCCTGCCGCCACCCTGCCACACATGAAATGGCAACCCCTCCCCCCGCGCGCGCGCGAGGCAGCGCTAGGAAAAGACAACAAAGGCCACATTTGTTCACACTCAGTCTCTAGATTTCATGTGTAATGCACCGAAACCACAGCTCCCTTTCCACATCTCGGCCCCACAATACTTTCCATGATTTACCCCTGATGCTTCACATGCCCTGGTTCAATCCATTGGGAGCACGTCTACCCTGGTATACCACATCGTTCCAATTCACTCTTTCCTTGCACGCCTTCCACCCTCCTGTATGTTCAAGCATTGATCGCTCAAAATCTTTTTCGCTCCATCCTTCCACCTCCAACTTGGTTTCCCACTTATTCCCTCCACCGCTGACACATATATCCTCTTTGTCAATCTTTCCTCACTCATTCTCTCCATGTGACCAAACTATTTCAATACACCCTCTTTTGCTTTCTCAACCACACTCTTTTTATTACCACACATCTCTCTTACCCTTTCATTACTTACTCGATCAGACCACCTCACCAAACGTATTTTCCTCAAACATCTCATTTCCAACACTTCCACCCTCCTCTGCACAACCCTATAACCCGATAACCCTATTACATATAACACAAAACATTGTTGGGACCACTATTCCTTCAAACATACCCATTTTTGCTCTACGAGATAACATTCTCGCCTTCAACACATTCTTTAACGCTCTCAGAACCTTCGCCCCCTCCCCCACCCTGTGATTCACTCCCGCTTTCATGGTTCCATCGGCTGCCAAATCCACTCCCAGATATCTAAAACACTTCACTTCCTCCAGTTTTTCTCCATTCAAACTTACCTCTCAGTTGACCTGTCCCTCAACCCTACTGAACCTAATAACCTTGCTCTTAATCACATTTACTCTCAGCTTTCTCCTGTCACACACTTTACCAAACTCAGTCACCAACTTTTGCAGTTTCTCACCCAAATCAGCCACCATCGCTGTATCATCAGCGAAGAACTGACTCACTTTCCAAGCTCTCTCATCTACAACAGACTGCATACTTGCCACTCTCTCCAAAACTCTTGCATTCACCTCCCTAACAACCCCATTCGGAAACAAATTAAACAACCATAAGGTGTATATATATATATATATATATATATATATATATATATATATATATATTTTTTTTTTTTTTTCTTTTTTTTTTTTTATACTTTGTCGCTGTCTCCCGCGTTTGCGAGGTAGCGCAAGGAAACAGACGAAAGAAATGGCCCAACCCCCCCCCCATACACATGTACATACACACGTCCACACACGCAAATATACATACCTACACAGCTTTCCATGGTTTACCCCGGACGCTTCACATGCCTTGGTTCAATCCACTGACAGCACGTCAACCCCTGTATACCACATCACTCCAATTCGCTCTATTTCTTGCCCTCCTTTCACCCTCCTGCATGTTCAGGCCCCGATCACACAAAATCCTTTTCACTCCATCTTTCCACCTCCAATTTGGTCTCCCTCTTCTCCTCGTTCCCTCCACCTCCGACACATATATCCTCTTGGTCAATCTTTCCTCACTCATTCTCTCCATGTGCCCAAACCATTTCAAAACACCCTCTTCTGCTCTCTCAACCACGCTCTTTTTATTTCCACACATCTCTCTTACCCTTACGTTACTTACTCGATCAAACCACCTCACACCACACATTGTCCTCAAGCATCTCATTTCCAGCACATCCATCCTCCTGCGCACAACTCTATCCATAGCCCACGCCTCGCAACCATACAACATTGTTGGAACCACTATTCCTTCAAACATACCCATTTTTGCTTTCCGGGATAATGTTCTCGACTTCCACACATTTTTTAAGGCTCCCAAAATTTTCGCCCCCTCCCCCACCCTATGATCCACTTCCGCTTCCATGGTTCCATCCGCTGACAGATCCACTCCCAGATATCTAAAACACTTCACTTCCTCCAGTTTTTCTCCATTCAAACTCACCTCCCAATTGACTTGACCCTCAACCCTACTGTACCTAATAACCTTGCTCTTATTCACATTTACTCTAAACTTTCTTCTTCCACACACTTTACCAAACTCCGTCACCAGCTTCTGCAGTTTCTCACATGAATCAGCCACCAGCGCTGTATCATCAGCGAACAACAACTGACTCACTTCCCAAGCTCTCTCATCCCCAACAGACTTCATACTTGCCCCTCTTTCCAAAACTCTTGCATTTACCTCCCTAACCACCCCATCCATAAACAAATTAAACAACCATGGAGACATCACACACCCCTGCCGCAAACCTACATTCACTGAGAACCAATCACTTTCCTCTCTTCCTACACGTACACATGCCTTACATCCTCGATAAAAACTTTTCACTGCTTCTAACAACTTTCCTCCCACACCATATATTCTTAATACCTTCCACAGAGCATCTCTATCAACTCTATCATATGTCTTCTCCAGATCCATAAATGCTACATACAAATCCATTTGCTTTTCTAAGTATTTCTCACATACATTCTTCAAAGCAAACACCTGATCCACACATCCTCTACCACTTCTGAAACCACACTGCTCTTCCCCAATCTGATGCTCTGTACATGCCTTCACCCTCTCAATCAATACCCTCCCATATACTTTACCAGGAATACTCAACAAACTTATACCTCTGTAATATATATATATATATATATATATATATATATATATATATATATATATATATATATATATATATATATATATATATGTAACCAAGAGGTGAAAAAAAGCAGAGATAGGTAGTATGTTTGAGGAAAGGAACCTGGATGTTTTGGCTCTGAGTGAAACGAAGCTCAAGGGTAAAGGGGAAGAGTGGTTTATGAATGTCTTGGGAGTAAAGTCAGGGGTTAGTGAGAGGACAAGAGCAAGGGAAGGAGTAGCAGTACTCCTGAAACAGGAGTTGTGGGAGTATGTGATAGAATGTAAGAAAGTAAATTCTCGATTAATATGGGTAAAACTGAAAGTTGATGGAGAGAGATGGGTGATTATTGGTGCATATGCACCTGGGTTATAGTGATGGGTGATTTGAATGCAAAGGTGAGTAATGTGGCAGTTGAGGGAATAATTGGTATACATGGGGTGTTCAGTGTTGTAAATGGAAATGGTGAAGAGCCTGTAGATTTATGTGCTGAAAAAGGACTGGTGATTGGGAATACCTGGTTTAAAAAGCGAGATATACATAAGTATATGTATGTAAGTAGGAGAGATGGCCAGAGAGCGTTATTGGATTACGTGTTAATTGACAGGCGCGCGAAAGAGAGACTTTTGGATGTTAATGTGCTGAGAGGTGCAACTGGAGGGATGTCTGATCATTATCTTGTGGAGGCTAAGGTGAAGATTTGTATGGGTTTTCAGAAAAGAAGAGTGAATGTTGGGGTGAAGAGGGTGGTGAGAGTAAGTGAGCTTGGGAAGGAGACTTGTGTGAGGAAGTACCAGGAGAGACTGAGTACAGAATGGAAAAAGGTGAGAACAATGGAAGTAAGGGGAGTGGGGGAGGAATGGGATGTATTTAGGGAATCAGTGATGGATTGCGCAAAAGATGCTTGTGGCATGAAAAGAGTGGGAGGTGGGTTGATTAGAAAGGGTAGTAAGTGGTGGGATGAAGAAGTAAGATTATTAGTGAAAGAGAAGAGAGAGGCATTTGGACGATTTTTGCAGGGAAAAAATGCAATTGAGTGGGAGATGTATAAAAGAAAGAGACAGGAGGTCAAGAGAAAGGTGCAAGAGGTGAAAAAGGGGGCAAATGAGAGTTGGGGTGAGAGAGTATCATTAAATTTTAGGGAGAATAAAAAGATGTTCTGGAAGGAGGTAAATAAAGTGCGTAAGACAAGGAGCAAATGGGAACTTCAGTGAAGGGCGCAAATGGGGAGGTGATAACAAGTATTGGTGATGTGAGAAGGAGATGGAGTGAGTATTTTGAAGGTTTGTTGAATGTGTTTGATGATAGAGTGGCAGATATAGGGTGTTTTGGTCGAGGTGGTGTGCAAAGTGAGAGGGTTAGGGAAAATGATTTGGTAAACAGAGAAGAGGTAGTAAAAGCTTTGCGGAAGATGAAAGCCGGCAAGGCAGCAGGTTTGGATGGTATTGCAGTGGAATTTATTAACAAAGGGGGTGACTGTATTATTGACTGGTTGGTAAGGTTATTTAATGTATGTATGACTCATGGTGAGGTGCCTGAGGATTGGCGGAATGCGTGCATAGTGCCATTGTACAAAGGCAAAGGGGATAAGAGTGAGTGCTCAAATTACAGAGGTATAAGTTTGTTGAGTATTCCTGGTAAATTATATGGGAGGGTATTGATTGAGAGGGTGAAGGCATGTACAGAGCATCAGATTGGGGAAGAGCAGTGTGGTTTCAGAAGTGGTAGAGGATGTGTGGATCAGGTGTTTGCTTTGAAGAATGTATGTGAGAAATACTTAGAAAAGCAAATGGATTTGTATGTAGCATTTATGGATCTGGAGAAGGCATATGATAGAGTTGATAGAGATGCTCTGTGGAAGGTATTAAGAATATATGGTGTGGGAGGCAAGTTGTTAGAAGCAGTGAAAAGTTTTTATCGAGGATGTAAGGCATGTGTACGTGTAGGAAGAGAGGAAAGTGATTGGTTCTCAGTAAATATAGGCTTGCGGCAGGGGTGTGTGATGTCTCCATGGTTGTTTAATTTGTTTATGGATGGGGTTGTTAGGGAGGTGAATGCAAGAGTTTTGGAAAGAGGGGCAAGTATGAAGTCTGTTGGGGATGAGAGAGCTTGGGAAGTGAGTCAGTTGTTGTTCGCTGATGATACAGCGCTGGTGGCTGATTCATGTGAGAAACTGCAGAAGCTGGTGACTGAGTTTGGTAAAGTGTGTGAAAGAAGAAAGTTAAGAGTAAATGTGAATAAGAGCAAGGTAATTAGGTACAGTAGGGTTGAGGGTCAAGTCAATTGGGAGGTAAGTTTGAATGGAGAAAAACTGGAGGAAGTAAAGTGTTTTAGATATTTAGGAGTGGATCTGGCAGCGGATGGAACCATGGAAGCTGAAGTGGATCATAGGGTGGGGGAGGGGGCGAAAATCCTGGAAGCCTTGAAGAATGTGTGGAAGTCGAGAACATTATCTCGGAAAGCAAAAATGGGTATGTTTGAAGGAATAGTGGTTCCAACAATGTTGTATGGTTGCGAGGCGTGGGCTATGGATAGAGTTGTGCGCAGGAGGATGGATGTGCTGGAAATGAGATGTTTGAGGACAATGTGTGGTGTGAGGTGGTTTGATCGAGTAAGTAACGTAAGGGTAAGAGAGATGTGTGGAAACAAAAAGAACGTGGTTGAGAGAGCAGAAGAGGGTGTTTTGAAATGGTTTGGGCACATGGAGAGAATGAGTGAGGAAAGATTGACCAAGAGGATATATGTGTCGGAGGTGGAGGGAACGAGGAGAAGAGGGAGACCAAATTGGAGGTGGAAAGATGGAGTGAAAAAGATTTTGTGTGATCGGGGCCTGAACATGCAGGAGGGTGAAAGGAGGGCAAGGAATAGAGTGAATTGGATCGATGTGGTATACCGGGTTTGACGTGCTGTCAGTGGATTGAATCAGGGCATGTGAAGCGTCTGGGGTAAACCATGGAAAGCTGTGTAGGTATGTATATTTGCGTGTGTGGACGTATGTATATACATGTGTATGGGGGTGGGTTGGGCCATTTCTTTCGTCTGTTTCCTTGCGCTACCTCGCAAACGCGGGAGACAGCGGCAAAAATCTCCCACTCAATTGCATTTTTTCCCTGCAAAAATCGTCCAAATGCCTCTCTCTTCTCTTTCACTAATAATCTTACTTCTTCATCCCACCACTCACTACCCTTTCTAATCAACCCACCTCCCACTCTTCTCATGCCACAAGCATCTTTCCCGCAATCCATCACTGATTCCCTAAATACATCCCATTCCTCCCCCACTCCCGTTACTTCCGTTGTTCTCACCTTTTTCCATTCTGTACTCAGTCTCTCCTGGTACTTCCTCACACAAGTCTCCTTCCCAAGCTCACTTACTCTCACCACCCTCTTCACCCCAACATTCACTCTTCTTTTCTGAAAACCCATACAAATCTTCACCTTAGCCTCCACAAGATAATGATCAGACATCCCTCCAGTTGCACCTCTCAGCACATTAACATCCAAAAGTCTCTCTTTCGCGCGCCTGTCAATTAACACGTAATCCAATAACGCTCTCTGGCCATCTCTCCTAATTACATACGTATACTTATGTATATCTCGCTTTTTAAACCATATATAAACCATATAAACCATATATATATATATATATATATATATATATATATATATATATATATATATATATATATATATATATAAAGAAACAAAGGAAGAGCAAGTGGTGTGTGGCGTGGGCCACAGGTGTGTGAAACCAGAGGCAGAGCTGTGGAGGTTGGAGGAGAGCGGAGCTACCCCGGTCCCAGGTACAGGATGACGTTATCAGACCCTCTTGCCTCCACTCCCCCCGTCTCCAGCTTCTGTGGTCCCTGTGGCACAGCCCTCACGGGACGAGCCTCTCAGAGAATAGGGGATAGAAGGGGGCACAGCATCAGTAAGCGTCGTGGTGCAGGCGATGAAGTAATGCCCCAAATGACCTGTTGTCAGTGGCATACAGGGATTACTGACCTCAGCCGCAGAGGATAAAGGTTAGGAAGCAACGCCTGTCTCTAGATCTGTCCAGAGCAGAAAGTTCCACACATTACGAACACGAAATAGTTTAGGAAGTGTTTTATTTCGACGTCTCTTTTCTGTCGGCTGTTGAGCCAGAGGGAGAGGTGAGTGGATACCTTACGGTTTAAGGGAACTTCTGCTTTGCTATCTAGTCTCTACCGCGATTCTTATAGATAACCACATCTGTTTCCTACGGACAATTGAGCCAGAGGGCGAGGTGAAATGGGTACCTCATGGCTTGAGGCAACCTCTACTTTGCGATCCTGTTTCTGCCACTGTTCTTTATCTTTTAACAGATAACGTCTTTATGGACCATCAGGTCTCCTGATATCTGTCCGTCCCATGTACACCCAGCAATCAAGTATCCGTCGCGCACAGATCCTGAAAGATATCTACATATGTTACTCTGTACAGCGACTGCTCCACCACCACTGTCTTCTATACCTTACAAGACCTCAATCTTTCTCTTCAGCCAAGGGGACGCCAACGTAATTGCTGATCCCAGTGTTAATCAAGTCGGGGCTTCGGTCATTCAGCTGCATGTATAAGTTGTTGGCAGAGCCACTCGGGTGTGTGTGGGCCTCGTCTATGTAAAGGACGAAGAAAGAGACACAGCGATTCGTCCAAACTCAACACCAGAGCGGGAGGTGAGGAGATCAGGGCGTTTGCCGTCAGCAATCCGGGAACCTAGTGTTCGACCGACCAGAGAGGTGGAGTATGGTCGCCTTGGAGACTAGGTAGAGTAGAGAAGGGGCAACGGTGTGGGCTCTTTCCTGGACCCTTCAGCTGAATACATGCTACCATTACTAAGGGACGGCATTTGAGCTCTAGTAGTGGGTGAAAGGGTTAGAGGAGTTGAATTATAACTGGCACCTTTAAATGTCAGCGTTTGTACACACACACACACACACACACACACACACACACACACACACACACACACACATACACACACACACATACACACACACACACATACACAGGAGGAAGAAATGAAGCAGGACAAGTTCCCAAATACCCTCTCGTATCATCACGTCGTCAGGGGATACAAGAATGAGACAGAAGACGTAGAACAGTCAGGTCAAATACAGAGGCTAGAGGGAGCTGAGACGCCATTCGTACACAAGTGTTTGTGGCTTGTGGTGGTCGGGTCTGGCATCATACACAAGTGTTAGTGGCTTGTGGTGGTCGGGTCTGGCATCATACACAAGTGTTTGTGGCTTGTGGTGGTCGGGTCTGGCATCATACACAAGTGTTAGTGGCTTGTGGTGGTCGGGTCTGGCATCATACACAAGTGTTAGTGGCTTGTGGTGGTCGGGTCTGGCATCATACACAAGTGTTAGTGGCTTGTGGTGGTCGGGTCTGGCATCGCAGTGTCATACGATTCAATTATGTGGACAAGACAGGAACATTTTCTGATGATGATGTATTATCATCAGACAACAGTGCACTTGGGACTTATCGAGATTCATTTTTCCCCGAGTTTATCAGCACATACTGGATCACGTGCATCACCCTGTCCAGCTGCAATGAATAAAGGTAGCAAGTATGAATTATGTGCTTGTATATATATATAAATATATATATATATATATATATATATATATATATATATATATATATATATATATATATATATATATATATATATATATGCATACGTTGAAATGTATAGGTATGTATATGTGCGTGTGTGGACGTGTATGTATATACATGTGTATATGGGTGGGTTGGGCCATTCTTTCGTCTGTTTCCTTGCGCTACCTCGCTAACGTGGGAGACAATGACAAAGTATAATAGATAAAATAAATAGATAAATGAATATATATATATATATATATATATATATATATATATATATCATACAAATCTCCAACAGCCAGGATCGAACCCGGGACCCTTGTGCAACAGGCGGGAATGCTACCGCTAGGCTATGGGCCTGGCTAATAGGAAATAACTATTCGAATACTATGTACTCGAATACCCTTCGTCTCACGTTGGTGAGCAACGGGATCTACACCGGTCATTTCCCAACAGGCGCACATAGCCAGCAGATAGCATTTTACCAAGTCTAACTGTACAACGCGGAGGTATATGAATACGAACAAAGTGCATAGGAGCGCGCACCTTCATAGAACATACAAACCTCCAACTGCCAGGATCGATCATAGCCTAGCGGTAGCGCTCCCGCCTGTTGCACAGGGGTCCCGGGTTCGATCCTGGCTGTTGAAGGTTTGTATGTTCTGCGAAGGTGCGCGTTCCTATGCACTTTGCTCGTAGTGCCATTGTACAAAGGCAAAGGGGATAAGAGTGAGTGCTCAAATTACAGAGGTATAAGTTTGCTGAGTATTCCTGGTAAATTATATGGAAGGGTATTGATTGAGAGGGTGAAGGCATGTACAGAGCATCAGATTGGGGAAGAGCAGTGGTTTCAGAAGTGGTAGAGGATGTGTGGATCAGGTGTTTGCTTTGAAGAATGTGTGTGAGAAATACTTAGAAAAGCAAATGGATTTGTATGTAGCATTTGTGGATCAGAAGAAAGCATATGATAGAGTTGATAGAGATGCTCTGTGGGAGGTATTAAGAATATATGGTGTGGGAGGCAAGTTGTTAGAAGCAGTGAAAAGTTTTTATCGAGGATGTAAGGCATGTGTACGTGTAGGAAGAGAGGAAAGTGATTGGTTCTCAGTGAATGTAGGCTTGCAGCAGGGGTGTGTGATGTCTCCATGGTTGTTTAATTTGTTTATGGATGGGGTTGTTAGGGAGGTGAATGCAAGAGTTTTGGAAAGAGGGGCAAGTATGCAGTCCGTTGTGGATGAGGAAGCTTGGGAAGTGAGTCAGTTGTTGTTCGCTGATGATACAGTGCTGGTGGCTGACTCATGTGAGAAACTGCAGAAGCTGGTGACTGAGTTTGGTAAAGTGTGTGAAAGAAGAAAGTTAAGAGTATATGTTAATAAGAGCAAGGTTATTAGGTACAGTAGGGTTGAGGGACAAGTCAATTGGGAGGTAAGTTTGAATGGAGAAAAACTGGAGGAAGTGAAGTGTTTTAGATATCTGGGAGTGGATTTAGCAGCGGATGGAACCATGGAAGCGGAAGTGAATCATAGGGTGGGGGAGGGGGTGAAAATCCTGGGAGCATTGAAGAATGTGTGGAAGTCGAGAACATTATCTCCGAAAGCAAAAATGGGTATGTTTAAAGGAATAGTGGTTCCAACATTGTTATATGGTTGCTAGGCGTGGGCTATGGATAGAGTTGTGCGCAGGAGGGTGGAAGTGCTGGAAATGAAATGCTTGAGGACAATATGTAGTGTGAGGTGGTTTGATCGAGTAAGTAATAATAAGGTAAGAGAGATGTGTGGTAATAAAAAGAGCGTGGTTGAGAGAGCAGAAGAGGGTGTATTGAAATGGTTTCGTCACATGGAGAGAATGAGTGAGGAAAGATTGACCAAGAGGATATATGTGTCAGAGGTGGAGGGAACGAGGAGAAGTGGGAGACCAAATTGGAGGTGAAAAGATGGAGTGAAAAAGATTTTGTGTGATCGGGGCCTGAACATGCAGGAGGGTGAAAGGCGTGCAAGGAATATAGTGGATTGGAACGATGTGGTATACCGGGATCGACGTGCTGTCAATGGATTGAACCAGGGCATGTGAAGCGTCTGGGGTAAACAATAGAAAGTTCTGTGGTGCCTGGATGTGGAAAGGGGGCTGTGGTTTCGGTGCGTTATTTCATGACAGCTAGAGACTGAGTGTGAACGAATGTGGCCTTTGTTGTCTTTTCTTAGCGCTACCTCGCGCACATGAGGGGGGAGGGGGTTGTTATTTCATGTGTGGTGGGGTGGCGATAGGAATGAATAAAGGCAGACAGTATGAATTATGTACATGTATATATATGTATATGTCTGTGTGTGTATATATATTGGAAAGGATCACAATTTTGTGCGTGATCAAGATATTCCTATGAGTCCACGGGGAAAATGAAACACGAAAAGTTCCCAAGTGCACTTTCGTGTAATAATCATATCATCAGGGGAGACACAAGAGAGAAATATAACAGTCAGTTGATATACATCGAAGAGACGAAGCTAGGACGCCATTTGGTAAACATGTGATTGTCCAAAACGTAGGGTTTAGAAAAAGAGGAACTGGTATGGGTAGAAATACAGTGGTGATGGTGACCTTTTGGGAAGACATATCAGGGGAGATGAAGTGTGGAATGTCAAAAGGTGAGGGTGATGGAAGATAGGGGAGTGAGTGAGGTGCTATACAGATGACACAAGAGCGAGGTAAACGATGGGATCAAAAGACGTAAACTACAAAAAGAAACTTACGTGTAATTTACAAATGGGAAGAAAAAATCAAACATGATTTAGTGAGGAGAAATTTGAGCACAGTGGATAAGCTATGAAATAAGTACTGTAAATCGCCAACTCTCCCACAAAGGCCCAACAGGAAACACACATGATTAAGGAAAACATTGAAGGTTTAGGAGGTTATCACTGAAGAGGAACTTGAATTCATGGGACACATTGATAAGATAGTGTCATCCAGCCAAATGGTGAGTGGTAGGGTAATGAGAACCTCCAGAACGAGAGACGAAGAGTATATGCTGACTGTGTCTAATGGATACACTGGAAGCACGAGGGAATACCAGTAGGAGCCATGGTCGTCAGATGAACCAGTGGAAACATACGGGATTGGAACCTATGAACCGCCAGGAGTGGTTGAAGGACCCTGACGTCTACAGCGTATAGAAAGAACAGAAGAGAAAAGACTCGCGGTGATCTGTGCATGACAGCAAACCGAGGCCATCAAGAATGATGTGCTGGACCTGGAAAGCATCTCATCAAAGAAGGTAACAGCGTCATTAAGTCTGCTTTAATACTTGGAAATATATCCGTGGATGTGTGACAGTGGAAGGAGTATTTAGAGAAATATTTAAAAGGAATGCAGATGTATGGTTGAGGTCGGTCCCAGATGAACCGAATATGTGAACTGGACAGCGGAAAAAACTTTCATTCCTCGAGCAAGACGCATTTGGGCCTATCCTCGGTGGGGGGTGAGAGTCTGTACTGTATACGTCTACCTCAATCCAAGAGGGAGGGTGGCAATGATGGCTGGCTAGTCTACGATGGGGAGGAACCTTCTACTCGAAGTGCAGAGGCGAAACGGCTGGGTGTGTCGGAGTTCCAGAGGTGCTTTTGACTTGTTCGATGGCCATCCCTCCCTCCAGCCCCTCTCGCTGCGATAGGGGATATATCATGGTCACTAGTCCTCTGTGAAACGAGGGTACCTGGAGAGGACAGACGACAGAAGACCCGGTGGCCTGTGACGAGGTTATCTGCTTTAGGATAGTTCATGGAGAGGACAGATGACAGAAGACCTGTTGGTCTGTGACGAGGTTATCTGCTGGAGGACAGTACTGTGGGTATATGGGAAGGCAGACAGTAATAGACCTGTATGGTCTATGACAAGACCCCCTAATGACGCCAGTGCATTCAGAGTACAAAGGGGAAATGAGAGAGCAATAGAGCTAATGGTCTGAAACACACCTCCGTCCATACATCGTTCCATATGTAGTACTTCTTCGTCAGTTGATTAGGGAAATTTTAATCACTACACATCGAATCGATTCGCATGAACGTCGTTCGCCAACGCAAACAGGTTATAGGGAGGTGGATGGTGGGGGGTTAGGGCGATCGACCTAACCAAAACATGATGTTACGCAGCGTGACCTGATGATGGTCTGAAACGAGGCCGTCACCAGGAGAACAGTGAGACCCATGCGGTAAAAGACCTGACGGGTCTGCGACGAGGCCTTCTGCTGCAGTACAGGACGTGGGAGAACCAGATAGCGAGAGAGAGAGAGAGAGAGAGAGAGAGAGAGAGAGAGAGAGAGAGAGAGAGAGAGAGAGAGAGAGAGCTTGTGATTGTCCACGTGTACAGGCTATGTAAACACCAGCCACTGCGTCGCAGTAAGGGTACGGGGGTTGTAAGCCCCTCCCTACACACACACACACACACACACACACACACACACACACACACACATTCCTGCATCTCATGGCACGATTAGGAAATGATAACACTTAAAGACTTGTTGATACCTGTGATAACGGTATAAACACGAGTGACTGCGCTTTGACGGTGTATGTACACAACACGAGGTGGTGGGCAGGAACGCGAGTCGACCGTGTGTTTATGTGTGACATGAATCATGTTTATGTCCTCGATTACAAGCTAGATTTCTCATGTCACTTTCGCCCTCGTTCTTCGCGCTCATACGCGTTCCTTTTCTCGAACGGAACATATTCTCTCCCTCTCTGAATTCAGGCCTGCACCGCACCGACCGCCATAACGGAGAAGCAATAATAACCTGGTTGAATTCCACAGTGTAACACACACGCGTTTTCTGCCTACGTCGCTTTAGCTATGTCTCGCTCGCTTTCCCTCGAGGACGACGCCAACCACAACGATGCCTTTAACCCGTATCTAGCAGTCGTATTCGGCCTAACCAGATCCTCCTCTCTCTCTCTCTCTCTCTCTCTCTCTCTCTCTCTCTCTCTCTCTCTCTCTCTCTCTCTCTCTCTCTCTCTCCTACAACTATTACCTAGGCCGCCACGTACATAAGCTGTGTGTGTGGGGCTGTGATCCGGACTGTCGGCCTCTGTCCCGCGGCTCGCGATTGGTTGCCCCGTCCCGCGGCTTCCATGTGAAGAGACCAGTCACCCGAGCATTGACCGTTGTGCTAACCTCCTTTCTATCGTTGGACAGCGAATATGTGAAGCCTTCATCCTCCCCCCGTGCGTCTCTGTTCCTCATCCTTCCCCCGTGTGTCTCTGTTGCTCATCCTTCCCCCGTGCGTCTCTGTTGCTCATCCTTCCCCCGTGTGTCTCTGTTCCTCATCCTCCCCCCGTGTGTCTCTGTTGCTCATCCTTCCCCCGTGTGTCTCTGTTCCTCACCCTCCCCCCGTGTGTCTCTGTTGCTCATCCTTCCCCCGTGTGTCTCTGTTCCTCATCTTTCCCCCGTGCGTCTCTGTTGCTCATCCTCCCCCCGTGTGTCTCTGTTCCTCATCCTTCCCCCGTGTGTCTCTGTTCCTCATCTTTCCCCCGTGTGTCTCTGTTCCTCATCCTTCCCCCGTGTGTCTCTGTTCCTCATCCTTCCCCCGTGTGTCTCTGTTCCTCATCCTTCCCCCGTGTGTCTCTGTTCCTCATCCTTCCCCCGTGTGTCTCTGTTCCTCATCCTCCCCCCGTGTGTCTCTGTTGCTCATCCTTCCCCTGTGTGTCTCTGTTGCTCATCCTTCCCCTGTGTGTCTCTGTTGCTCATCCTTCCCCCGTGTGTCTCTGTTGCTCATCCTTCCCCTGTGTGTCTCTGTTGCTCATCCTTCCCCTGTGTGTCTCTGTTGCTCATCCTTCCCCTGTGTGTCTCTGTTGCTCATCCTTCCCCCGTGTGTCTCTGTTGCTCATCCTTCCCCTGTGTGTCTCTGTTGCTCATCCTTCCCCTGTGTGTCTCTGTTGCTCGTCCTTCCCCTGTGTGTCTCTGTTGCTCATCCTTCCCCCGTGCGTCTCTGTTGCTCATCCTTCCCCCGTGCGTCTCTGTTGCTCATCCTTCCCCTGTGTGTCTCTGTTGCTCATCCTCCCCCTGTGCGTCTCTGTTGCTCATCCTCCCCCTGTGCGTCTCTGTTCCTCATCCTTCCCCCGTGCGTCTCTGTTCCTCATCCTTCCCCCGTGTGTCTCTGTTCCTCATCCTTCCCCCGTGTGTCTCTGTTCCTCATCCTTCCCCCGTGTGTCTCTGTTCCTCATCCTTCCCTCGTGTGTCTCTGTTCCTCATCCTTCCCCCGTGTGTCTCTGTTCCTCATCCTTCCCCCGTGTGTCTCTGTTCCTCATCCTTCCCCCGTGTGTCTCTGTTCCTCATCCTTCCCCCGTGTGTCTCTGTTCCTCATCCTTGCCCCGTGTGTCTCTGTTCCTCATCCTTGCCCCGTGTGTCTCTGTTCCTCATCCTCCCCCGTGTGTCTCTGTTGCTCATCCTTCCCCTGTGTGTCTCTGTTGCTCATCCTTCCCCTGTGTGTCTCTGTTGCTCATCCTTCCCCCGTGTGTCTCTGTTGCTCATCCTTCCCCTGTGTGTCTCTGTTGCTCATCCTTCCCCTGTGTGTCTCTGTTGCTCATCCTTCCCCTGTGTGTCTCTGTTGCTCATCCTTCCCCCGTGTGTCTCTGTTGCTCATCCTTCCCCTGTGTGTCTCTGTTGCTCATCCTTCCCCTGTGTGTCTCTGTTGCTCATCCTTCCCCTGTGTGTCTCTGTTGCTCATCCTTCCCCCGTGCGTCTCTGTTGCTCATCCTTCCCCCGTGTGTCTCTGTTGCTCATCCTTCCCCCGTGCGTCTCTGTTGCTCATCCTTCCCCCGTGCGTCTCTGTTGCTCATCCTTCCCCCGTGCGTCTCTGTTCCTCATCCTTCCCCCGTGTGTCTCTGTTCCTCATCCTCCCCCCGTGTGTCTCTGTTGCTCATCCTTCCCCTGTGTGTCTCTGTTGCTCATCCTTCCCCTGTGTGTCTCTGTTGCTCATCCTTCCCCCGTGTGTCTCTGTTCCTCATCCTTCCCATGTGCGTCTCTGTTCCTCATCCTTCCCCCGTGTGTCTCTGTTCCTCATCCTTCCCCCGTGCGTCTCTGTTCCTCATCCTTCCCCCGTGTGTCTCTGTTGCTCATCCTTCCCCTGTGTGTCTCTGTTGCTCATCCTTCCCCTGTGTGTCTCTGTTGCTCATCCTTCCCCTGTGTGTCTCTGTTGCTCATCCTTCCCCCGTGTGTCTCTGTTGCTCATCCTTCCCCTGTGTGTCTCTGTTGCTCATCCTTCCCCTGTATGTCTCTGTTGCTCATCCTTTCCCTGTGTGTCTCTGTTGCTCATCCTTCCCCTGTGTGTCTCTGTTGCTCATCCTTCCCCCGTGTGTCTCTGTTCCTCATCTTTCCCCCGTGCGTCTCTGTTGCTCATCCTCCCCCCGTGTGTCTCTGTTCCTCATCCTTCCCCCGTGTGTCTTTGTTCCTCATCTTTCCCCCGTGTGTCTCTGTTCCTCATCCTTCCCCCGTGTGTCTCTGTTCCTCATCCTTCCCCCGTGTGTCTCCGTTCCTCATCCTTCCCTCGTGTGTCTCTGTTCCTCATCCTTCCCCTGTGTGTCTCTGTTCCTCATCCTTCCCCTGTGTGTCTCTGTTGCTCATCCTTCCCCCGTGTGTCTCTGTTCCTCATCCTTCCCCTGTGTGTCTCTGTTGCTCATCCTTCCCCCGTGTGTCTCTGTTCCTCATCCTTCCCCTGTGTGTCTCTGTTGCTCATCCTTCCCCCGTGTGTCTCTGTTCCTCATCCTTCCCCTGTGTGTCTCTGTTGCTCATCCTTCCCCTGTGTGTCTCTGTTCCTCATCCTTCCCCCGTGCGTCTCTGTTCCTCTAACCTTTCCACATTGAAGACTTCTGCCCACAAGACCTTACGGATCTCAGTTTCATCCCTGTTGTATATAAATTTCTAAAGAAAAAAAAAAACTCGATTTGGTGTCGATTTGGATTGGTGCAGCGGTGCTTCATATGAAAATTGCCATGGGAAGGCTGTGTATATACATGGATGTGCGTCTGTCTACAGTGGCTTCTGGATGTGGATAGATATGATTGAATGTTTATAGAAATGAATTTCTCTGTATGAATGTTTATAGATATGAATTTCTCTGTATATGTGTATGTATATGTATAAAGGCATCGAGATGTGCATGAATTTCAACGCATTTGCGTAGATTTGTATATAACATACGGACGTGTGTAGAACACGCATCTACGAATGGAAAGGTCTATCACTGTATATGATCGTGTATGAATGAATACGGATGGAGGACGAGATGTATGAATATTCATGAATGTATATGACTCGTCGTACCTTCATGCATGACTACTGGTGTAGTTATACATGTTACGTGTGACGATGTGTTCTGAAGCCTCAGCGAAGCGTAACGGGGGTGCGCGTCACACTCGCCTTGTTGTGACGCAGAAGACTGTACGATAAGATAGATAAGGAGAAAAAATGATGATAGTAAGATAGAGAGAGAGAGGAAAAATATATAGATAAAGAGAGAGAGAGAGAGAGAGAGAGAGAGAGAGAGAGAGAGAGAGAGAGAGAGAGAGAGAGAGAGAGACCGAATGAGGTAGTGTGGACCAAGGAGCGGCGTCAGCACAGACGTAAAATAACCCAATGAAACACACCTTACCCTACTCCGTGAGAGGCGCAGGATGACGCGAGGTGTGATGGAAGACAATGGCACACAGACAGACGGACACATATACACATGAGGGAGAGAGACACGAGTGAGTCGCTTACATGCCATGTCTCCATCACTGTGATCGCAACCAAGCGACTCCACCACGCACAGGTTGGGGTCGCTACGTGAGGTACATGGCTGGCCTGCTGGCTGTTAGGTAGACGCGGCACCTGCCTGGCCCTCCCTCACAGGCCAGTATAGACCTCCTGATGTGCCCCGTGAGGTGGTATACCTGTCGGCCAGGCAAGACACAGCACCGAGGGAGCAGACTGCGTAATAGCCTCCTCGACCCGGTGACTTTGAGCACACGACACGGTGTCTCCTGCTTATCATCGTTATCAGGGGTTTTTTCCCCTCTCCTGCCGGGGACGATGTGTGTAGTGGTGGAGGAAGGAGTACCTGGAGGCGTGCAGGAGGGAGGCACGGAGGGAGGGAGGAACACCTGCAGGAGGGATGCACGGAGGGAGGAACACCTGCAGGAGGGAGGCACGGAGGGAGGGAGGAACACCTGCAGGAGGGAGGAACACCTGCAGGAGGGAGGCACGGGTGGTGGAGGGAGAAGCACCCGCAGGAGGGAGGGAGGGAGGGAGGGAGGGAGGGCCAGGAGGCGTGACAATCGTCCACTATCAACAATCAACAAAACATCTCGTAGTGTAGGCTCAGCTGGGGTCATGACACCTGGTCGGTCCCACCGGTGCTATCACCAACGTTCCTCCACGACCGTTGCCACCACGACCGTTGCCACCACGACCGTTGCCACCACGACCGTTGCCACCACGACCGTTGCCACCACGACCGTTGCCACCACGACCGTTGCCACCACGAACGTTTCTACCACGACCGTTGCCACCACGACCGTTGCCACCACGACCGTTGCCACCACGACCGTTGCCACCACGAACGTTTGCTCACCACGACCGTTGCCACCACGAACGTTTCTACCACGACCGTTGCCACCACGACCGTTGCCACCACGACCGTTGCCACCACGACCGTTGCCACCACGACCGTTGCCACCACGACCGTTGCCACCACGACCGTTGCCACCACGACCGTTGCCACCACGACCGTTGCCACCACGAACGTTGCCACCACGAACGTTGCCACCACAAACGTTTGCTCACCACGAACGTTTGCTGCTGCTGGTCTCGCCATCAT
The DNA here is from genome assembly GCF_036320965.1 of Panulirus ornatus. Lineage (NCBI taxonomy): Eukaryota > Metazoa > Arthropoda > Malacostraca > Decapoda > Palinuridae > Panulirus > Panulirus ornatus. The sequence goes on from NC_092279.1 coordinate 1,457,664, forward strand.
GGCTGACGCTGTCGTCCACGTCGGCGTTATCACCGTTGATTGTCCTGGTAAACAAGACCTTATGACCTGAGCCAACACTACCACACCGCGGGGGAGGACGAGGGGGTCCTCTCTCTCTCTCTCTCTCTCTCTCTCTCTCTCTCTCTCTCTCTCTCTCTCTCTCTCTCTCTCGTCAGAAGGGAGGGGATGGCTAGGATCTCCCCCTTCCTCCCCCCCCCTTCCCCTCTCGTCAGAGGGGAAGGGAGGTCAAGGCCCCCCCTTCCCTCCCCCCACCTACATGTCACAGGGTGGAGGGAGTTCCAGGAGGGGGGGGGGGCGGTGTATGATACATCACATACACGATGTATTAATACAGGATGGGAAGTGATAGTGAAGGCAACATAGGTAGCAATATGACCCAAGTTACAAATAAGTCATACATGTATAGAATACCTGCTTGACATTACACTTGCTTTATATACACAAGCATGTTACGGATACACTGAGATGTGTTTACGAAACAGGAAAGAGTGTAGCGGACAGTCGTTAACACCGATAGCCCAGGTGAAAGGTCACGCAGCCACAGAATACACTGGTTCTGGACACGTCGTTTGCACTGGCAACACATGGTCGAAGTACACCACACAGAACACACAGCCACAGACCCCGTGCGTGTACTGGGCGTCATCACATCGAGTGTGTGTGTGTGTACACACAGCTCAGGGCATGGCGAGTGTTGGATATAGTGTTAGACGTCTTCAAGGACACCATTAGGTCAGCGAAGTTATCTCACAGAGCTGTCGAAGCAGCGATTCCCGAGGTCTGAGACCACTGATCCTGGGATGATATAGCGCCCCACTTCATCAGCTGCAGGACAGAGTCGCAGCCTGGCATGTTGAGGGGGCCTCGCGACCCCCACCACGACGTGCACCAACCCTCACCCTTGAGCGCATTCCACCAGCCCAAAACATCACGCTCGTATTTGACCACATTTCCAGGAGTCAGTCCACAACACACCCGTCGTGGACGCGGCAAGGCGGGTCCTCCGTTGGAAAACGCACTTCATGAAGACAAAACAGACGAAATGAAAACTATCTTTAAATGGATATTGAAACGTATTACATTTCTGTACGTGTCTGTGTCTCCCTGCTTGTGGCTAGCTCGACCACATCGTGCTCGGCCAGCTACTGCGTCACAGAGGTTGCTGGCGACTCATTGGTTGGTTGGCCGTTGTGACGTTTGCTTCCTTCCGTACACCGCTAAACTTTGGATCTCTTGATCATGTCTTCCCGAGCAAGCTTCACCTGTCCCTCAAAGACGAGGGTACGAAGAGAATGAAAGCGTCTTATAGCAGAAGATAAGGATATCCTAGTGTGTGTGTGTGTGTGTGTGTGTGTGTGTGTGTGTGTGTGTGTGTGTGTGTGTGTCCCCAGCGAACTCTGTCTATCACCTCGGGCCACAATTCTTGACACAGGGAACGTGTTCAGGTCCACAGTTACCGCCGGCCCGACACATACGGAGCAAATAGTAACGTTCTTGTAACCAGTTCGCAGACGTGACTGACCTACCTGACCATACTGAGGCGCATGTGTTGCTCAGATGGTGAACACAACACCTGCATCTTGGCTGAGAACGAGGAAGGCCATGATGATGTGGCGCGCGGTCCCCAGAACCCAGGACATGTCAGGTGGATCATGTGTCATGTCGGCCCCTTTCCGCTCGCAGGGATGGGATAATCTCTTGCCTGGTCTGGCGTGTTGCTTCGCTGTTTATCACGAGATAATGATTATCTTCCATAAGACATCAGGTGCCACTGGGGAGAGTGGAGGAAGATTACTGCCCACGTATTCCCTGCGTGTCCTAGAAGGCGACTAAAATGGGGAGGGAACGGGGGGGATGCCGGGAATCCTCCCCTCCTGTATTACTTTCCTAACGAAGGAACAGATCAAGGTGCCAAGTATGGAATCTACCCTGTAAAGGGTCAATCATCATCATGTTTCTTGACGCTACCTCGCTCACGCTGGAAATGGCGGGCATATATTCAAAAAAGACACCAGTAGTTATTATTTGCGACCATCAATACATTTCCTCTGGGCTCCTACGTTAAGACAGTTATCAGTAAAGATTGAGTCCAAGTGTGCGACTATATCTTTATCTTTCTCCCTTAGCATCAGACTCGTCCTGTTAACAGCTCGTCGCGGAAGGTGTTCTAGCGTCACCAGCAAGGGATACGAAACTCCTCCAGTCCCCTGGCGGGAGCTGCTTCGTCGCTTCTCTCCCGCAGGGCATCATCCATCACCCCCTCGGGCAAGTGCGAGGGGGTGACGTTCCTGGAGGAGGAGCTATCACTTTACGAGTCTCAGCTTCTTGTGGCCGACAGTAACATGTGTGTCGCAATAGAGCCCCGTCGGCCTTCAGCCACTTGGTGGCTCTTATCTTTCCTCCCAATATTAGCGAATATTTTCGAGATATTACAGAATATTTTCGAATCTTTTTCTTCCTTACTTTATCATAAAGCTGTGGACATGAGGGGGCGTTTGTTTCCTTTGTCACTTCGGAGCGGTCGTCAGCATCCTACGCTCTCGCGCATGATCTCTTGAGGACGTCATTCGAAATATCCTTGGAGGCAAGACCAGCTGTTGGCGAGGTCTGTGTGACCTGAGCTGAGTAGATGCAGCCAACTGGTCTTCATAAGGTCAACCATGGCTTAGAGGCGTCAGGTGGGCGAACACCATGGGTGTCACAATGCCTACTCTATATATATATATATATATATATATATATATATATATATATATATATATATATATATATATATATATATATCTTTCTTTTCTTTCTTTCAAACTATTCGCCATTTCCCGCGTTAGCGAGGTAGCGTTAAGAACAGAGGAGTGGGCCTTTGAGGGAATATCCTCACCTGGCCCCCTTCTCTGTTCCTTCTTTTCGAAAATTAAAAACAAAAACAAAAATGAGAGGGGAGGATTTCCAGCCCCCAGCTCCCTCCCCTTTTATTCGCCTTCTACGACACGCAGGGAATACGTGGGAAGTATTCTTTCTCCCCTATCCCAGGGAGAATCTTCTTTCATTTGTTTCACTGCTTTTCTGGGATCTACATCTTTCTCAGTAGTGTGAAGGCCAAACCAACTCGCTTGGATCCTAGGTATGTGTAGTCTGTTTATTTATGTGATTCTGTAACTTATTGTGCTGGAGCATGTGCCTGATGGTGAACGTTTTGAATTTCAACCCCTTTGAAAATTATACCAAATAGCAACAGAATGAAACCTATTATATTTATATATATATATATGTATATATATATATATATATATATATATATATATATATATATATATATATATATATATATATATTTTTTTTTTTGCTTTGTCGCTGTCTCCCGCGTTTGCGAGGTAGCGCAAGGAAACAGACGAAAGAAATGGCCCAACCCACCGCCATACACATGTATATACATACGTCCACACACGCAAATATACATACCTACACAGCTTTCCATGGTTTACCCGAGACGCTTCACATGCCTTGATTCAATCCACTGACAGCACGTCAACCCCGGTATACCACATCGCTCCAATTCACTCTATTCCTTGCCCTCCTTTCACCCTCCTGCATGTTCAGGCCCCGATCACACAAAATCTTTTTCACTCCATCTTTCCACCTCCAATTTGGTCTTCCTCTTCTACTCGTTCCCTCCACCTCCGACACATATATCCTCTTGGTCAATCTTTCCTCACTCATTCTCTCCATGTGACCAAACCATTTCAAAACACCCTCTTCTGCTCTCTCAATCACACTCTTTTTATTACCACACATCTCTCTTACCCTTTCATTACTTACTCGATCAAAGCACCTCACACCACATATTGTCCTCAAACATCTCATTTCCAACACATCCACCCTCCTCCGCACAATCCTATCTATCGCCCACGCCTCGCAACCATATAACATTGTTGGAACCACTAATCCTTCAAACATACATATGTATTATCCCTAGGTATAGGGGAGAAAAAATACTTCCCACGTTTTCCTTGCATGTCGTAAAAGGCGACTAAAAAGGGAGGGAGTGAGGGTCTGGAAATCCTCCCCTCTCGTTTTTTTTTTACTTTTCCAAAAGAAGGAACAGAGAAGGGGGCCAAATGAGGATATTCCTTTCTCTTTTCTCACTAATGCAGGAAATGGCGAGTATATATGTGTGGTGTGAGGTGGTTTGATCGAGTAAGTAACGTAAGGGTAAGAGAGATGTGTGGAAATAAAAAGAGCGTGGTTGAGAGAGCAGAAGAGGGTGTTTTGAAATGGTTTGGGCACATGGAGAGAATGAGTGAGGAAAGATTGAACAAGAGGATATATGTGTCGGAGGTGGAGGGAACGAGGAGAAGAGGGAGACCAAATTGGAGGTGGAAAGATGGAGTGAAAAAGATTTTGTGTGATCGGGGCCTGAACATGCAGGAGGGTGAAAGGAGGGCAAGGAATAGAGTGAATTGGAGCGATGTGGTATACCGGGGTTGACGTGCTGTCAGTGGATTGAATCGGGGCATGTGAAGCGTCTGGGGTAAACCATGGAAAGCTGTGTAGGTATGTATATTTGCGTGTGTGGACGTGTGTATATACATGTGTATGGGGGTGGGTTGGGCCATTTCTTTCGTCTGTTTCCTTGCGCTACCTCGCAAACGCGGGAGACAGCGACAAAGCAAAAAAAAAAAAAAAAAAAAAATATATATATATATATATATATATATATATATATATATATATATATCTTTTTTCTTTTCTTTCGTACTATTCGCCATTTCCCGCAATAGCGAGGTAGCATTAAGAACAGAGGACTGGGCCTATGAGGGAATATCCTCACCTGGCCCCCTTCTCTGTTCCTTCTTTTGGAAAATTGAAAAAAACGAGAGGGGAGGATTTCCAGCCACCCGCTCCCTCCCCTTTTAGTCGCCTTCTACGACACGCAGGGAATACGTGGGAAGTATTCTTTCTCCCCTATCCCCAGGGATAATATATATATATATATATATATATATATATATATATATATTTTTTTTTTTTTTTTTTTTTTTTTTTTTTTATACTTTGTCGCTGTCTCCCGCGTTTGCGAGGTAGCGCAAGGAAACAGACGAAAGAAATGCCCCCCCCCCCCCCATACACATGTACATACACACGTCCAGACACGCAAATATACATACCTACACAGCTTTCCATGGTTTACCCCAGACGCTTCACATGCCTTGCTTCAATCCACTGACAGCACGTCAACCCCTGTATACCACATGACTCCAATTCACTCTATTTCTTGCCCTCCTTTCACCCTCCTGCATGTTCAGGCCCCGATCACACAAAATCTTTTTCACTCCATCTTTCCACCTCCAATTTGGTCTCCCTCTTCTCCTCGTTCCCTCCACCTCCGACACATATATCCTCTTGGTCAATCTCTCCTCACTCATTCTCTCCATGTGCCCAAACCATTTCAAAACACCCTCTTCTGCTCTCTCGACCACGCTCTTTTTATTTCCACACATCTCTCTTACCCTTACGTTACTTACTCGATCAAACCACCTCACACCACACATTGTCCTCAAACATCTCATTTCCAGCACATCCATCCTCCTGCGCACATCTCTATCCATAGCCCACGCCTCGCAACCATACAGCATTGTTGGAACCACTATTCCCTCAAACATACCCATTTTTGCTTTCCGAGATAATGTTCTCGACTTCCACACATTTTTCAAGGCTCCCAAAATTTTCGCCCCCTCCCCCACCCTATGATCCACTTCCGCTTCCATGGTTCCATCCGCTGACAGATCCACTCCCAGATATCTAAAACACTTCACTTCCTCCAGTTTTTCTCCATTCAAACTCACCTCCCAATTGACTTGACCCTCACCCCTACTGTACCTAATAACCTTGCTCTTATTCACATTTACTCTCAACTTTCTTCTTCCACACACTTTACCAAACTCAGTCACCAGCTTCTGCAGTTTCTCACATGAATCAGCCACCAGCGCTGTATCATCAGCGAACAACAATTGACTCACTTCCCAAGCTCTCTCATCCCCAACAGACTTCATACTTGCCCCTCTTTCCAGGACTCTTGCATTTACCTCCTTTACAACCCCATCCATAAACAAATTAAACAACCATGGAGACATCACACACCCCTGCCGCAAACCTACATTCACTGAGAACCAATCACTTTCCTCTCTTCCTACACGTACACATGCCTTACATCCTCGATAAAAACTTTTCACTGCTTCTAACAACTTGCCTCCCACACCATATATTCTTAATACCTTCCACAGAGCATCTCTATCAACTCTATCATATGCCTTCTCCAGATCCATAAATGCTACATACAAATCCATTTGCTTTTCTAAGTATTTCTCACATACATTCTTCAAAGCAAACACCTGATCCACACATCCTCTACCACTTCTGAAACCGCACTGCTCTTCCCCAATCTGATGCTCTGTACATGCCTTCACCCTCTCAATCAATACCCTCCCATATAATTTACCAGGAATACTCAACAAACTTATACCTCTGTAATTTGAGCACTCACTCTTATCCCCTTTGCCTTTGTACAATGGCACTATGCACGCATTCCGCCAATCCTCAGGCACCTCACCATGAGTCATACATACATTAAATAACCTTACCAACCAGTCAACAATACAGTCACCCCCTTTCTTAATAAATTCCACTGCAATACCATCCAAACCTGCTGCCTTGCCGGCTTTCATCTTCCGCATATATATATATATATATATATATATATATATATATATATATATATATATATATATATATATATATATATATATATATATTTATATAATAATATATATATATATAATATATATATATATATATATATATATATATTTATATATATATATATATATATATATATATATATATATATATATATAGGTTCGGTAAAACGCTATCTGCTTGCTATGTGCGTCTGTTCGGAAACAACCAGTATAGACCCCGTTGCTCACCATTGTAAGACGAAGGGTATTCGAGTACAACCCCGGTATACCACATCGATCCAATTCACTCTATGCCTTGCCCGCCTTTCACCCTCCTGCATGTTCAGGCCCCGATCACTCAAAATCTTTTTCACTCCATCTTTCCACCTCCAATTTGGTCTCCCACTTCTCCTCGTTCCCTCCACCTCCGACACATATATCCTCTTGGTCAATCTTTCCTCACTCATTCTTTCCTTGTGCCCAAACCATTTCAAAACACCCTCTTCTGCTCTCTCAACCACGCTCTTTTTATTTCCACATATCTCTCTTACCCTTACATTACTTACTCGATCAAACCATCTCACACCACACATTGTCCTCAAACATCTCATTTCCAGCACATCCACCCTCCTGCGCACAACTCTATCCATAGCCCACGCCTCGCAACCATACAACATTGTTGGAACCACTATTCCTTCAAGCATAGCCATTTTTGCTTTCCGAGATAATGTTCTCGACTTCCACACATTCTTCAAGGCTCCCAGGATTTTCGCCCCCTCCCCCACCCTATGATTCACTTCCGCTTCCATGGTTCCATCCGCTGCCAGATCCACTCGCAGATATCTAAAACGCTTTACTTCCTCCAGTTTTTCTCCATTCAAACTTACCTCCCAATTGACTTGACCCTCAACCCTACTGTACCTAATAACCTTGCTCTTATTCACATTTACTCTTAACTTTCTTCTTTCACACACTTTACCAAACTCAGTCACCAGCTTCTGCAGTTTCTCACATGAATCAGCCACCAGCGCTGTATCATCAGCGAACAACAACTGACTCACTTCCCAAGCTCTCTCATCCACAACAGACTTCATTCTTGCCCCTCTTTCCAAAACTCTTGCATTCACCTCCCTAACAACCCCATCCATAAACAAATTAAACAACCATGGAGACATCACACACCCCTGCCGCAAACCTACATTCACTGAGAACCAATCACTTTCCTCTCTTCCTACACGTACACATGCCTTAAATCCTCGATAAAAACTTTTCACTGCTTCTAACAACATGCCACCCACACCATATATTCTTAATACCTTCCACAGAGCATCTCTATCAACTCTATCATATGCCTTCTCCAGATCCATAAATGCTACATACAAATCCATTTGCTTTTCTAAGTATTTCTCACATACATTCTTCAAAGCAAACACCTGATCCACACATCCTCTACCACTTCTGAAACCACACTGCTCTTCCCCAATCTGATGCTCTGTACATATATATATATATATATATATATATATATATATATATATATATATATATATATATATATATATATATATATATATCTATCTATCTATATATATATATATATATATATATATATATATATATATATATATATATATATATATATATATATGAATATAATAGGTTTCATTCTGTTGCTATTTGGTATAATTTTCAAAGGGGTTGAGATTCAAAACGTTCACCATCAGGCACATGCTCCAGCACAATAAGTTACACATAATCGCATAAATACACAGACTACATATACTCGGGATCCAAGCGAGTTGGTTTGGCCTTAACACTACTGAGAAAGATGTAGATCCCAGAAAAGCAGTAAAACAAAAGAAAAAAGATTCTTCTTATACCCTCCTCTCCTTCCAAGAACACGCTGTATAGGAAAATAATACCTTGCAGAACTAAAACGTCAGAGGAAATGGTTTTATAGGCGACTTACCCCATTTTTATTGCCCCTGATGTGGAAGGGTCATACAGTTTTTCCTTCTTGTTCCCTTAAAGCAGGCTACGTATGTCGATTAATGTTGACACGCTGCAGCAATATGACTCTACGTGGGGTCTACGATGGAGAAAATGTGTTAGGGTACCTCCACGTTATAATGACTGGTTCGAAGAATTAACCAATACCAGAGAATGACGGATGAGGATCAAGTCGAACTGCGAGTAACGTAATTATGTTTCCCTGTGCAACATATCCTGGGGGCTTATTCCATGGGTTGATGATGTCACTGGTAAAGAAATACCTGTATTTCGTGGAATCCAGATTAATTCGTTGACCTCTAAGGTTCAAGCCACTCCTCTTGTTGGTAGCATTGGTGCAAAGGTAAAGATGTTTTCCATATCGACGTTAATGATCTTGAAGTATTGTTAATAATTTTGAAGAATTGTTAATTATCTTGAAGAATTGTTAATAATTTTGAAGAATTGTTAATTATCTTGAAGAATTGTTAAGTATTTTGAAGAATTCTATAAACTCGCCTCGGCGCTGCCTGTTGCTTAGAGTGAACGAATGGAAATCTGAGAGTGTGTCCTCGTATGATATGTTACGTAAGGATGGAATCAATTTAGTTCCTCTTCGCTTCACTGCTTCCAATTTAAGAACATCCTTGCTTCGTTCGGGAGGTCCCAGAGCTGCACTGCATCGTCAAGGTGGGGGTCTAACTGGACCTAAGCACAGTGGTAGAGTTATTCGTGTTGGTTCTGATTTTCCTCTTGCACTTCCATGATAATCTTTAACATACTTCATTTATCCTTAATAATAATGGCCACTTGACATCGATACCCAGTAAGTCTTTTTGGGGGGAATTAAAGTAATTACTTTTCATTCAACCTGGATTTCCCATTTTCCAATGCCATTTTTCACCTCGCGATGGTAACTCACTCTTTCGTGGGGATGTGTCGTCCTTCTAAGGTTTATCCACATCATCGTCAACTGTATCTACGTATATCTAAGAGTCTAAACCTACGTAGTTTACATTGCTCATGTAAACTCAAATATACTTTCATGTAAACTCTCACGTAAACTTGTGTAAACCCTCATGTAAACTCATAGTAAACTCATTTAAACTCTCACGTAAACTTGTGTAAACTCTCATGTAAACTATTACGTCAACTCGTAAACTTTCACGTAAACTTGTGTAAACTCTCATGTAAACTCTTACGTTAACTCATATAAACTCTCACGTAAACTTGTGTAAACTCATGTAAACTCTTACGTCAACTCATGTAAACTCTCACGTAAACTCATGTTCTATCTCTCGACCTCTCGAGCCGGCAGTTTATAGCGAGTGTAGCGATCATGTCATTGCTATTATCCCAGCGCTTCACCGACCACACACAAGTGCTGTTCAGTTGTCTGTTTTGCTGTCATCATCATTTGATCTTTTAATGTCAGGAGGTCCCAGTCTGTTACCCTCCCTCCTCGTTAACAGTCAGAAGGTCCCAGTCTGCTACTCTCCCTCGTTAACAGTCAGAAGGCCCCAGTCTGTTACCCTCCCTCCTCGTTAACAGTCTCGGCATACAATGATCTTCCGTTTTCTTTATACAAAGTGAATTTTTAGGGGATCTGTCAACAAAGAATAGTGTCTTATGCCTCATCTATCATTTCAGTGCAGCATAAGTCGTATGTATCGATGATTAAACTTCTAATTTCCTGTCTAAACTTCTAACCGTAATCGTTTGAAGTCTGTCGCGTACGTATGGTCGAACGGCATCACGTACTTTGTGAAACCTGTCTATAAAGAAGAGATATCCATACTTTAGGATTGCTAACTCTGCTGATAGATATCTTTTTTCTTTTCTCTCTCTCTCTCTCTCTCTCTCTCTCTCTCTCTCTCTCTCTCTCTGTTGGTCTGTGGGGTGGAGGGTTGGTTTGGGGTTGATATGAGAGTAGAGAGTGGCGTGAGGTTGGCCTTGGGTGGAGGATGGAATGGATTTGGTCTTGGATGAAGGGTGGTGTGGGGTTAGCCTGGGTTGGTGGCTGATCTGGGGTGGAGGGTTGATGTGGGGTGGAGGGTTGATGTAGGGTTGATCTGGGGTTAGAGATTGGTGTGGGATTGGTCAGGGGGTAGAGGGTTGGTCTGGAGTTGACTTGAGGTTAGAGTGGTTTGGGGTTGGGTGGGTGAGGGGGGGGGTAGAGGGATGGTTTGGGGCTAGCCTGGAGTTAGAGAGTGATATGGGGTTGGTCAGAGGGTAGAGGGTTGGTCTGGGGTTGACCTAGGGCTAGAGACTGGTATGGGGTTTGTCTATGGGTTTGTCTGAGGTTGGAGGCTGGTGTGGGGTTGGTCTGAGGTGGGAGATAGTCGTGGGGTTACCCCAGGATGGACTGTATAGGAAGGTTAGATAAGAGATCTAATGGTATATGATAAGGTTATCTGGTGAGGGACATCAAGAGTAGCCAACATCCGTGGATAGATCCTATCCAAACAGGAACAGGATAGTAAACCAGAGACATCCTTCTCCACCTAACACTCCATCTGGCAGGGAAATACCTATGAATGACCACCACGTTCGGTGGAGAAAGTATACTGGCGCGGAAATTCCATAGGAAAGCGTGATTGGACAAAAGATAATAAAACATTGTTACCTACTTAGTAGGCGCTGTTGGCTTTCGGGAGGAGGTTTTAAGATGAAGATATATATAGACGATTAAATACGTTCCCATCATTGCATTTTCTAAGCAAACTTATTTGCTGATTATGTGAATATTTACGTACCGGTGGCATTGATGTACTGATAGGCATCCCCTTGACAACATCTGATGGGGGGGGGGGGGTGATTCCCGTTCTCTACAGCAGAACGAAAACGAGGGGTGGGGGGTTGATTCCCGTTCTCTTTATCTGAACGAAAGCGTATTGACCACGATTGTATTACATCACATTCCACTTCAGCTTGTTGCTGCTACTTGTCGTTATTGTATTTGGATGTAACATTGAAAAAGTGTTATAGTCTCAGAATTATTTAGTATTTTGAAAAAAAAAATTGTTGGATATCCTTGGAACTGAGTTTTGTTTTTTAGAGACAAATCACGACTGAGTCTTGCTCTGTAAGGCCTACTCTCCAGTGACGGAATTGGTGTTGTTGCTCCTCTCCGTATTCGTCGTTTTCCCCTCCCTCCTTCATACGACCAGGAGTGAGCATTGTCGTCGTCTGTATGATGTAAGGGCGCTGGGAACAGTGAGTCCTGTGTCTGTGTTCTATAACACCACCAGCTCTGTAACCTCCTTCCATTCTGTGTAGCATGGGAGGGAGGGGGGCGGAGCTGACCCGTACGAGTGGGCAAGAACAAACGGCCCTCACCAGCCTGTACAGTCGTCAGGGGGCAAGGCAGGACGGGAAATGGTGATTTACCAGTATAAACCATCTTTAGCCAGCGCTCAGTTCGTGATGTTTAGAGGGCCAATCATTCTATTGTGCCTCCAATTGTTCCCATTCTTACCCATTACATTTGTCAACTGCCTCTCCCAGACTTTATATTTGCGTGTATTCAATTTCTTTTTTCTGTTCGACGTCCACACATACTTCCTTGATGATCATGGTGTAATGATATCTTAAGAATACTTTCCTCTCAAGATCTAATTTTCTCTTAAGAGACTTCTCTCCCCCCCATCAATGGCTATCATCATGAGCTAGGATTACTTAGTGCATCAGTCTTGCTAATGCTATCCTAAAGCCCTTTGAACCCTTGTGGTGTCCTGAATTGACGCAGGACACCTTACTTAAGGTAGGATCTGATGCCCATTTGTCATCATACATATGCCGTGTGATGGGTTAAACCCTTTATAAATGTGCTTATGTACTCGTGTGAATATATATATGTATTGGAAATGAAATGTTTGAGGACAGTACGTGGTGTGTGGTGGTTTGATCGAGTAAGTAATGAAAGGGTAAGAGAGATGTGTGGTAATAAAAAGAGTGTGGTTGAGAGAGTAAAAGAGGGTGTATTGAAATGGTTTGGTCACATGGACAGAATGAGTGAAGAAAGACTGACAAAGAGGATATATGTGTCAGAGGTGGAGGGAACAAGAAGTGGGAGACCAAATTGGAGGTGGAAGGATGGAGTGAAAAAGATTTTGAGCGATCGGGGCCTGAACATACAGGAGGGTGAGAGGCGTGCAAGGAATAAAGTGAATTGGAACGATGTGGTATACTGAGGTCGAGGTACTATCAGTGGACTGAAGCATGACACGTGGAGCGTTTGGGGTAAACCATGGAAAGTTCTGTGGGGCCTGGATGCAGATAGGGAGCTGTGGTTTCGATGCATTACACATGACAGCTAGAGACTGAGTGTAAATGAATGTGGCCATTATCAAAAGTTTGTCATCTTTGTCCCCTTCATTGCCATATATGTATGGACTTATCAAAACACATAAACAAAATTTTCCAGCAAGACCTATAGTGAGTTCAGTGGGCTCCATCACATATGAATTGCCAAGATGGTTAGTTTCTTTATTAAGCCCTTTAGTGGGTAAGATATCAAATTCTAATATCATGAACAATGTAGATTCAGTCAACAAGCTAAACAATATCAATGTTAATTTTGATTTCAAACTAGTTAGCTTTGATGTTTCCTCACTTTTCACTAAAGTTCCAGTTGATGACCTTTTAGAATATCTATTTGAAGTCTTGGGTGATATTCATTTACCTGTTTCAAAGTATAATTTCATTGAACTGATAAAATTGTGTATAAAAGACTGTGTATTTCAATTTAATGGAGATTATTATGCTCAAAAATTTGGTATGGCAATGGGTAACCCTCTTTCACCTGTACTAAGTAATCTTTATATGGGATTTTTTGAAACAAAATTACTAAAGGATATCTTACCTTCTAATGCAATTTGGTTTAGGTATGTAGATGTTCTTTGTGTTTGGCCAACAAATGAAAATTTACAAATATTTCTCCCCTTACTTAACAATTTAGTACCTTCCATCAAATTTACTGTAGAAAATGAAAATAATGGTATGTTATCATTTCTAGATTGCATGATCCATAGACAAGGAAACAAGTTTAAGTTTAGCATATACAGAAAACCCACCAATGTATGCTCATATATCCATTATTACTCATTTCAACATGACAGAGTTAAATTATCATCATTTCAATCTATGTTCCTTAGGACATTACGTATTTGCAGTCCAGATTTTATTGATGATGAGTTTGAGAAGATATATTCTATTGGATCTAAGTTAAAGTACCCTAGATCTTTCACTGATAAATCCCTTAAGTTAGCAAAGAAATCATTTTATAGAGTTCAGCCCAAACTTCCCATTGACACCAAGAATCTTTTAGTTCTCCCTTTTAATAATAATTTCACTTTACTTCCCATGTTGCTTAAATCCTTTAATGTAAATGTTGCCTTTAGCAACAATAATACTATAAAGAATATCTTAATCAGGAACTCACCAGAAAATTCTCTTGGATGCATCTATAAAGTGCCTTATGGAAACTGTGATAAATTTTATGTTGGTCAGACTGGTAAGGATCTTTCTGTTAGACTTAAGCAACATAAATATAGTATAAGAACGGGACAAGAATCAAATGCCTTGTTTAATCACGTTAAAGACTATGATCATTGTATTGACTGGAGTAACGCCATCTCAATTATAAACTCTAACTCTATTACCAAGAGAAATATCATTGAATCTTCTATTATTAGATACACAAAGAATGTTAATCTTAATATTAGTGATGGTCTATACAAGTTACATAACTTTATTGTTGATAAAATTTGTAAAATGATAGGTTTATAAAACGCTCGTTGTATGTTTTGGACAATCACACGTTTACCAAATGGCGTCCTAGCTTCGTCTCTTCGATGTATATCAACTGACTTATATTTCTCTCTTGTGTCTCCCCTGATGATGTGATTATTACGCGAAAGTGCACTTGGGAACTTATCGTGTTTCATTTTTCCCCGTGGACTCATAGGAATATATATATATATATATATATATATATATATATATATATATATATATATATATATATATTCTGTTTCCCCTTTTAGAAAGTCAAAATACAAGGAGGGGAGGGTTTCTAGCCCCCCGCTCCCGTCCCCTTTAGTCGCCTTCTACGACACGTGAGGAATGCGTGGGAAGTATTCTTTCTCCCCTATCCCCAGGGATTTATATGTGTCAGAGGAGGAAGGAACGAGGAGTAGTGGGAGACCAAATTGGAGGTGGAAAGATGGTATGAAAAAGATTTTGAGTGATCGGGCCTGAACATGCAGGAGGGTGAAAGGCGTCCAAGGAATAGAGTGAATTGGAACGATGTGGTATACCGGGGTTGACGTGCTGTCAATGGATTGAACCAGGGCATGTGAAGCGTCTGGGGTAAACCATGGAAATTTCTGTGGGGCTTTGATGTGGAAAGGGAGCTGTGGTTTCGGTGCATTATTACATGACAGCTACAGACTGAGTGTTAACGAAGTGGCCTTTGTTGTCCTTTTCTAGCGCTACCTCGCACACATAAGGGGGGAGGGGTTTGTTATTTCATGTGTGGCGAGGTGGCGATGGGAATGAATAAAGGCAGACAGTATGAATTATGTACGTGTATATATGTATATGTCTGTGTGTGTATATATATGTATACGTTGAGATGTATGTATATTTGCGCGTGTAGACGTGTATGTATATACATGTGTATGTGGGTGGGTTGGGCCATTCTTTCGTGTTTCCTTGTGCTGCCTCGCTAACGCGGGAGACAGCGACAAAGCAAATGATATATATATATATATATATATATATATATATATATATATATATATATATATATATATATTTTTTTTTTTTTTTTTTTTTTTCATACTATTCGCCATTTCCCGCGATAGCGAGGTAGCGTTAAGAACAGAGGACTGGGCCTTTGAGGGAATACCCTCACCTGGCCCCCTTCTCTGTTCCTTCTTTTGGAAAATTAAAAAAAAAAAAAAAAAAAAAAAACGAGAGGGGAGGATTTCCAGCCCCCCGCTCCCTTCCCTTTTAGTCGCCTTCTACGACACGCAGGGAATACGTGGGAAGTATTCTTTCTCCCCTATCCCCAGGGATATATATATATATATATATATATATATATATATATATATATATATATATATATATATATATATATGGTTTAAATGAGGAAATGATGTCTTGCAACTGCATTTGTGTGTTAAATGGGTAAGTTTACCACTCGGCCTTCCTCCATCATTGATCGCCGTTTCTCTCACTAGAGGGGCAACGCCTGGAACTGACGAAGAAAGGTCGCATTCGCTCGCATCCATTCTTCAGCTGCCATGTGCAATACGCACATTATACGTTGGCTCATTCCTCAGTGATGACCTGTTGATGGATCATTATGTTGTGATTATGAGACCTGATGAAGGTAGAGGAGGTGGTTATTAATGGTGTTATTAATTAGGGATGAGTACGTACGAAAAAATGGTAGGAGTACTGCAGGATGGGACTGAATTAGAAAAAAAGAAAAAGAGAGATTGTGATACATTTTCCCAAATCATGAAATATGAGGATAAAAGCAAAGTACAAGGAAGGAAAGGAAAGGAAAGTACAAGCCAGTGGTGTTATTGACGAAACGTATTTGAAGTTTTATGTGGATGGTGGATAGGGAGCTGTGGTTTCGGTGCATTACACATGACAGCGAGAGACTGAGTGTGAACGAATGTGGTCTTTTTTTTTTGTTTGTTTTCCTGGCGCTACCTCGCTGAAGCAGGGATTAGCGATGCTGTTTCCTGTAGGGAGGGATAGCGCTGGGAATGGATGAAGGCAAGCATGTATGAATATTTACATGTGTATATATGTATGTGTCTGTGTGTATGTATATATGTAAATGTTAAGTATATGTATGTGTATGTATATGTACTTGTATGGGCGTTCATATGTATATGGATCAGGTGTTTGATTTGAAGAATGCATGCGAGAAATACTTAGAAAAGCAAATGGATTTCTATGTAGTATTTGTGGATCTGGAGAAGGCATATGATAAAGTTGATAGAGATGCTCTGTGGAAGGCTTTAAGAATATATGGTGTGGGAGGCAAGTTGTTAGAAGTAGTGAAATGTTTTTATCGAGCATGTAAGGCATATGTACATGTAGGAAGTGAGGAAAGTGATTGGTTCTCAGTGAATGTAGGTTTGCGGCAGGGGTGTGTGATGTCTCCATGGTTGTTTAATTTGTTTATGGATGGGGTTGTTAAGGAGGTGAATGCAAGAGTTTTGGAAAGAGGGGCAAGTATGCAGTCTGTTGTGGATGAGAGAGCTTGGGAAGTGAGTCAGTTGTTGTTCGCTGATGATAGAGCGTTGGTGGTTGATTCATGTGAGAAATTGCAGAAGCTGGTGACTGAGTTTGGTAAAGTGTGTGAAAGAAGAAAGCTGAGAGTAAATATGAATAAGAACAAGGTTATTAGGTACAGTAGGGTTGAGGGTCAAGTCAATTGGGTGGTAAGTTTGAATGGAGAAAAACTGGAGGAAGTGAAGTGTTAGCTATCTTGGAGTGGATTTGGCAGCGGATGGAACCATGGAAGCGGAAGTGAATCATAGGGTGGGGGAGGGTGCGAAAGTTCTGGGAGCACTGAAGAATGTGTGGAAGCCGAGAAAATTATCTCGGAAAGCAAAAATGGCTATGTTTAAAGGAATAGTGATTTCAAAAATGTTATATTGTTGCGAGGCGTGGGCTGTGGATAGAGTTGTGCGGAGGAGGGTGGATGTGCTGGAAATGAGATGTTTGAGGACAATATGTGGTGTGAGGTGGTTTGATCGAGTAAGTAATGAAAGGGAAGAGAGAAGTGTGGTAAAAAAAAAGAGTGTGGTTGAGAGAGTATTTTGAAATGGTTTGGTCACATGGAGAGAATGAGTGAGGAAAGATTAACCAAGGCTATATATATGGCAGAGGTGGAGAGAACGAGGAAAAGTGGGAGACCAAATTGGAGGTGGAAAGATGGAGTGAAAACGATTTTGAGTGATCGGGGCCTGAACATGCAGGAGGGTGAAAAGCGTGCAAGGAATAGAGTGAATTGGAACGATGTGGTATACCGGAGTCGACGTGCTGTCAATGGATTGAACCAGGGCATGTGAAGCGTTTGGGGTAAACCATGGAAAGTTCTGTGGGGCTTCGATGTGGAAAGGGAGCTGTGGTTTCGGTGCATTATTACATGACATCTAGAGACTGAGTGTGAACGAATGTGGCCTTTGGTGTGTTCTTGCGCTACCTCGCACACATGAGGGGGGAGGGGGTTGTTATTTCATTGTGGCGAGGTGGCGATGGGAATGAATAAAGGCACAAAGTATGAATTATGTACATGTGTATATATGTATATGTCTGTGTATATATATATATATATATATATATATATATATATATATATATATATATATATATATATATATATATATATACGTTGAGATGTATATGTATGTATATTTGCGTGTGTGGACGTGTATGTATATACATGTGTATATGGGTGGGTTGGACCATTCTTTCGTCAGTTTTCTTGCGCTACCTCGCTAATGTGGGAGACAGCGACAAAGCAAAATAATAATAATAAAAAAACATATATAAATATATGTGTGTGTGTGTGTGTGTGTGTGTGTGAATGGGTCATTCTTTGTCTGTTTCCTGGCGCCACGTCGCTGACGCGGGAAACGGCGATCAAGTGTAATAGATATGTATCCGGCTCTTGACCAGGTGTAATGAGCGGTCTGCCGGAGGTGTATAGTTAGGACTGCCTCTGAGCCTCCTGCAGTGGAGCGCAAGTTAAAACCTAGTTAATAGATTCTTAGCTCCAGTTATTGCATCAGTAACTGATAACGAACTTTGGGTAAATTATTCATTTATTATAAAATGAATCTGTGATTTGCATTTCAGTCGTTTGCGTTACGACAAACATCCCACTGGAAAGACCCATCAAGCATCTTTGCTAACGACCAATTCAGTGATACAAGCGCAGTCCATAGGTCAGGCAAGTCTCATTTTAATCCATTATTATCTATGTCATCTGATGACTGTTTCCCTTTTTTCTTCAGTAGCGCTACAATTAGGCAAACGGGTGGTGACATGATGGGTCCCCTAGTGGGTCTAACTGAATCTAACGCGTTCTCATGTAACCATGTAGTTAGGTGGTTGAAGATGTGTCCACCACATCTGAATCCTTTGTTTTATAGACGACGTATTTGCGATATGTTCACGTCTGCTGACGATATTCCTTTATTTTCAGGTTATTTGATCTAACATAACAACATTGAATTTACCTCTGAAGTATGAAATAATGATAACCCTTCCCCCTTTATCGTTATCATAACCGATAAATGTGGGGAATTCCCTCACGACGCCAACATTAATTGGTTTTTTGTGCAATATTTGCCTCTTGTATCAGCGATCGAATATATATATAAACACCTTGATGGTAGCCTTAGCCATACGAACACATCATATACATTCTGATCACCATAAAGTCCACGCTGGAGTAGAATCATTGAAGAATATGTGACATATGTGCGGGTTCTCTCTATACCTCATTACCGAGTGCAATAGTTAAAGGCTTAACAACCTATTACGTCCATCTGTAAAACTCATCCACTGTACTTAAGTGTGTAATACAGTTTCAGTTTTCTTCAACGGGAAGTTGTGGTTGGAAACCTCGTAAGAAATTAACCACATTCTGACGTGTGAGTTTTGCCCCACGAGTTATGTGTTCTCTGTCCAAAGCCAGAAATACATTTCAGTCATTTGACAAGTTCAGGGGTGTTATTCCTACAGCACTGTAGCTGTCATTTATCTACAAGTACAACAGCTGTAATGCTTCGTGTACTAGCAAGGCGAAGCGACACAACCCAGGACGCCCATTCGCTCAACGCCCTGGGCGATCAGTATGGACGAACTGCCTCGTTACCAAACACATCTTGTCAGCAGTACGGAGCCACCCCCCACGACCAGCCAATGTGGGCCGGGAACTCTCTTCTGTGGTGGACAGTAAGTTGTCATACACCGATCTGTTACCACTGGAGCCTCCCCTCCTGTACGATTGGAAGAAGCTCACTATAAATGATAACTGAGGTAACAATACAGTTATTGTGGTTTAAGATTAGTTATATTAGATTTAGAGGAGAAATATTTAGTTATTTTTGAATATGTTTTAACGTAAGGATGTTTGATAATGAACTGTAGAACTTTCATCATTTTAATGTATTTTTGATAAAGTAGGATTGTAAGTCATTATCTAAGTTTTGTTTATTGTTTATCGATTACATTCACTTCATGTTGGGTTTGTAGGATGTATTTTTTTTGTCAAGTAACATTTTATGCTTTGATGAGAAACCTCATAATGTAGATATGACGTATATATGATCCACTTTTTTTTTTATCAGCTCTGATGATGGTATGGGTAATTACCAAAACATAAGCCAATAAAACAAAAAGATATTTGTCTTCATATTTTGTTTGTCTTCATATTTTGTCTTCATATTTTGTTTGTCTTTCATATTTTGTTTGTCTTCAATATATATTTTGTTTGTCTTCATATTTTGTTTGTCTTCATATTTTGTTTGTCTTCAATATATATTTTGTTTGTCTTCATATTTTGTTTGTCTTCATATTTTGTTTGTCTTCATATTTTGTTTGTCTTCATATTTTGTTTGTCTTCATATTTTGTTTGTCTTCATATTTTGTTTGTCTTCATATTTTGTTTGTCTCCATATTTTCTTGGTCTTCAAATTTTCTTTGTATTAGAATTGTCTTTGGCTTTAAGTTTTCTTTATCTTCAAATTGTTTATCCTGGCCATCTGCAGTGGGTGGGAGTATGTAACGCTCCGCCACACTGTAGTAGCTGAAACCCTCCAGTGGTGAGGGGAAACTGACTAACTTGAGCAATTTGAAAAAAGGTCAGATTCCCTCCCCCCTTATTTTTCCCCCATCCATTTTCCTTCTTTCATTCACCTCTAGAGACTTATCCAAGTTCACACTTCACCTCCCTCCCTCCCTGCCAGCTACCCTGAAGCCCCCAACACTACGACGGGTCACAAGAATTCCTCCCCAGTGAATCAAAAGACCAAAACATCTCTCAAAGGCTGACCCTTTGAAAGTTTGGTATTCAGATGTGCTTCACGTGTGTGTGTGTGTGTGTGTGTGTGTGTGTGTGTGTGATCACCTCAGGATGAATGAGCTGCATCTTAGGGGAAGTGGTCTAAGTTATAAGGTCAGACTCAACTCCGTCAAGTAAGGTACGTAAGTGAAGATGCCTCACCAGGGACGAAGACAGTCAGTTGTAGGGTCGAGGCCACCGTTCATAAGAGGCGAATCTTTTATAGCATCAGCCCAGGAGTCTCCGATCCCCTCTGGGTACCTTTGGATCGCGTTGATGTGACGGATCGAAGAGAGAGCTTTGTGATGTTGTGTGGTGGCACCATAGTGTACTGGTGCCGCTGAGAGAGCTCTAACGCAGCCCGATGTTGATGTCTTGGTCAGTGGCTGAGTAAGATCGAGAGCACTGGTGAAGCCAGTATAGGGGTCGAAGTGCAGGGGGGTCTTCCTGCGTGTCTTTAGCTCGAGGTAGATGACGCCGACTGAAGCGGATGGAACGGAGGGTGGTAGATGTGTCTTCGTGATGAGCACACGGTCGAGGGTTCCATGGTAAGTGCAGTGCCCCCGGGGGTGTACATTGGAATACCGGGTGGCTGGATGATGGTGAGACGTCATAACTTGAGACATCTGTTGGTCTATAGAGTCCAGTTGTTGTGAGGCTTCACATCTAACAGCTTCGAATCGCACTGTTCCGACTCATACTAGTGTTCGGACCAGTGGATATGCTGGGAGGGAGGTGGAGTCAGACTGTAGAGTCTCTGGCGGGGTTTGAAGTGGTCGTTGATTAGAGACACGAATGAATGAATGAAAGGAAGGAAGGAAAATTATGAGGTAGTCAGACCTTTGTAAACCGCTCAGCTCACTCAGTTCTCCCACGCCATTGGCAGTGTGTTGTGTGTCACGAATCACTTGCTTACGCAGGTTCGAGTACACGGTTCGCTTTGTTACGGGGGGGAGGGGGCGGGGGGAAGGCTTGGTGTAGCTGTTGCATTGATCTTCCAGTGTTGGGGGGAGGGTGTGTGGGCAAGGGCACTTCAGCTGGTGGTGTGGGGGTGGGGGACTAAAAGGCTTCTAAGAATCGCATTAAGACCAGTAAGAGGTGGTTTCGTGAAGGAATTCCCACATAAACTGTCTTTGATATCAATACACGAGAGGGGTGTCATTATTTACCCCCCCTCAGAGGTACATTCAATGGTTTTGTTATGATGTTGGAAGCTCAAATAACTTAGACATAAAGGAATGTCGTCAGCAGACGAGAACATATCGTAGATGCGTTGTTTATAAACGAAGGTGTGAAATGTTATGGGCAGTCCTTCCACCACCTCACTACATCATGGTGACATAAGAACACGTTAGCTCATCTAGGAGCCAGTGGGCGACCCCTCATGACACCACCCGTTTGCCTCACTGTAGCACCACTGAAGAAAGAGTTAACAAGCACCATATAACGTAGATAAGAGTTCCTTAAACTGAGAATAGGTTCCCATGATGGTACTGATACGAAGATCCCTCTCCCATATATATATATATATATATATATATATATATATATATATATATATATATATATATATATATATATACATAGGAGCGGGGGGCTAGAAATCCTCCCTTCTCGTTTTTTTTTTAATTTTCCAAAAGAAGAAACGGAGAAGGGGGCCAGGTGAGGATATTCCCTCAAAGGCCCAGTCTTCTGTTCTTAACGCTACCTCGCTAACACGGGGAATGGCGAATAGTCTGAAAGAAAAAAGAAAAGAATATATATATATATAGTACCCATGCCATTCACACTTAGCCAAGAGTGTGCTGGACGTTGTCCAAAAAAGGGGAAGGGTGGGAGGGTGGCCCCGTAGTGGTGAGTCAGTAACAAGTTGTGTGGGTGGTGACGGTCAGCCAGTCTCGGGTCTTGTGTCGCATTGCATACAAGACCATAGATAGTTCGATGAACAGGCGGTATAGGTGGGTGTGTGAGGGGCTGTGGGTTGGGTGGCAAAGGAGGTCTTTTGAAGTGTTCTGGCCCCGTGTGTGTGTGTGTGTGTGTGTGTGTGTGTGAGGTGCGGGGAAAGCCGACTACATATTGTAGGTGTAACCGTTGCTCTGTAGTGACGGTTTCATGATGATACAAAGGAGGTTCGTTAACGTCTGAGGTGCAGCAGACTGGGAGCGATGAAAGGAGTATGGTATAGACGAGGAGGGGGAGGGCGGAACGGGGCCTAGTACTGAGTGGCGTGGCAGGGCGGGGCGGAACGGGGCCTAGTATTGAGTGGCGGGGTAGGGTGGGACGGGGCCTAGTTTTGAGTGGTGGGGCAGGGCGGAACGGGGCCTAGTATTCAGTAGCGGGGCAGGGCGGAACGGGGCCTAGTATTGAGTGGTGGGGCAGGGCGGAACGGGGCCTAGTATTGAGTGGCGGGGTAGGGTAGAACGGGGCCTAGTGTTGAGTGGTGGGGCAGGGCGGAACGGGACCTAGTATTCAGTAGCGGGGCAGGGCGGAACGGGGCCTAGTATTGAGTGGTGGGGCAGGGCGGAACGGGACCTAGTATTCAGTAGCGGGGCAGGGCGGAACGGGGCCTAGTATTGAGTGGTGGGGCAGGGCGGAACGGGGCCTAGTATTCAGTAGCGGGGCAGGGCGGAACGGGGCCTAGTATTGAGTGGTGGGGCAGGGCGGAACGGGGCCTAGTATTCAGTTGCGGGGCAGGGCGGAACGGGGCCTAGTATTGAGTGACGGGGCGGGACGAAACGGGGCCTAGTACTGAGTGGCGGGGCAGGGCGGAACGGGGCCTTAGAACTGAGGAGCGGAGGAGGGCGGAACGGGGCCTAGTATTGAGTGACGGGGTAGGGTGGAACGGGACCTAGTATTGAGTGGCGGGGTAGGGTGGAACGGGGCCTAGTGTTGAGTGGTAGGGCAGGGCGGAACGGGACCTAGTATTCAGTAGCGGGGCAGGGCGGAACGGGGCCTAGCATTCAGTAGCGGGGTAGGGCGGAACGGGGCCTAGTATTGAGTGACGGGGCGGGACGGAACGGGGCCTAGTAGTGAGTGGCGGGGCAGGGCGGAACGGGCCTTAGAACTGAGGAGCGGAGGAGGGCGGAACGGGGCCTAGTACTGAGTAGTGGGGCGGGGCGGGGCGATGCTGGGGCCTAGTACTGTGTGGCGACCCTCACATTTCACCTCCATATTCTCAGAAACATCAATTCACGAACGAGGTAGTTGTGTGACAGAGCCACGCCTCCCCTCCTCCTCCTCCTCCGCTACGCCCGCTGGTGAGTAGCTGTTCCAATTCATTCATCACCCACTGAATCACTCGTCTCCGCGGTGACGCCTTGACCGAGAGACCCTTATGTGGTGACGGCGACACCATCGGTCGTGCTGAGCGGTGGTGGCCTTGGTGCGAGGGACCACGGTCTAAGGATTTCTAAAGTGTTTGGAAGACCATTTGACTTCTTTTTGTGTGGCCTTCGTGTGTGTGTGTGTGTGTGTGTGTGTGTGTGTGATGATTTATTTGTGTTGCCCCGTGGGTGTGTGTGTGTGTGTGTGTGTGTGTGTGTGTGTGTGTGTTGTGTGTGTGTGTGTGATCACCTCAGGATGAATGAGCTGCATCTTAGGGGAAGTGGTCTAAGTTATAAGGTCAGACTCAACTCCGTCAAGTAAGATACGTAAGTGAACATGCCTCACCAGGGACGAAGACAGTCAGTTGTAGGGTCGAGGCCACCGTTCATAAGAGGCGAATCTTTTATAGCATCAGCCCAGGAGTCTCCGATCCCCTCTGGGTACCTTTGGATCGCGCTGATGTGACGGATCGAAGAGAGAGATTTGTGATGTTGTGTGGTGGCACCATAGTGTACTGGTGCCGCTGAGAGAGCTTTACGCAGCCCGATGTTGATGTCTTGGTCAGTGGCTGAGTAAGATCGAGAGCACTGGTGAAGCCAGTATAGGGGTCGAAGTGCAGGGGGGTCTTCCTGCGTGTCTTTAGCTCGAGGTAGATGACGCCGGTTGAAGCGGATGGAACGGAGGGTGGTAGATGTGTCTTCGTGATGAGCACACGGTCGAGGGTTCCATGGTAAGTGCAGTGCCCCCGGGGGTGTACATTGGAATACCGGGTGGCTGGATGATGGTGAGACGTCATAGCTTGAGACATCTGTCGGTCTATAGAGTCCAGTTGTTGTGAGGCTTCACATCTAACAGCTTCGAATCGCACTGTTCCGACTCATACTAGTGTTCGAACCGGTGGACAGGCTGGGAGGGAGGTGGAGTCAGACTGTAGAGTCTCTGGCGGGGTTTGAAGTGGTCGTTGATTAGAGACACGAATGAATGAATGAAAGGAAGGAAGGAAAATTATGAGGTAGTCAGACCTTTGTAAACCGCTCAGCTCACTCAGTTCTCCCACGCCATTGGCAGTGTGTTGTGTGTCACGAATCACTTGCTTACGCAGGTTCGAGTACACGGTTCGCTTTGTTACGGGGGGGAGGGGGCGGGGGGAAGGCTTGATGTAGCTGTTGCATTGATCTTCCAGTGTTGGGGGGAGGGTGTGTGGGCAAGGGCACTTCAGCTGGTGGTGTGGGGGTGGGGGACTAAAAGGCTTCTAAGAATCGCATTAAGACCAGTAAGAGGTGGTTTCGTGAAGGAATTCCCACATAAACTGTCTTTGATATCAATACACGAGAGGGGTGTCATTATTTACCCCCCTCAGAGGTACATTCAATGGTTTTGTTATGATGTTGGAAGCTCAAATAACTTAGACATAAAGGAATGTCGTCAGCAGACGAGAACATATCGTAGATGCGTTGTTTATAAACGAAGGTGTGAAATGTTATGGGCAATCCTTCCACCACTTCACTACATCATGGTGACATAAGAACACGTTAGCTCATCTAGGAGCCAGTGGGCGACCCCTCATGACACCGCCCGTTTGCCTCACTGTAGCACCACTGAAGAAAATTAACAAGCACCAGATAACGTAGATAAGAGTTCCTTAAACTGAGAATAGGTTCCCATGATGGTACTGATACGAAGATCCCTCTCCCATATATATATATATATATATATATATATATATATATATATATATATACATGGGAGCGGGGGGCTGGAAATCCTCCCTTCTCGTTTTTTTTTAATTTTCCAAAAGAAGAAACGGAGAAGGGGGCCAGATGAGGATATTCCCTCAAAGGCCCAGTCCTCTGTTCTTAACGCTACCTCGCTAACACGGGAAATGGCGAATAGTTTGAAAGAAAAAAGAAAAGAATATATATATATATATAGTACCCATGCCATTCACACTTAGCCAAGAGTGTGCTGGACGTTGTCTAAAAAAGGGAAGGGTGGGAGGGTGGCCCCGTAGTGGTGAGTCAGTAACAAGTTGTGTGGGTGGTGACGGTCAGCCAGTCTCGGGTCTTGTGTCGCATTGCATACAAGACCATAGATAGTTCGATGAACAGGCGGTATAGGTGGGTGTGTGAGGGGCTGTGGGTTGGGTGGCAAAGGAGGTCTTTTGAAGTGTTCTGGCCCCGTGTGTGTGTGTGTGTGTGTGTGTGTGTGTGTGAGGTGCGGGGAAAGCCGACTACATATTGTAGGTGTAACTGTTGCTCTGTAGTGACGGTTTCATGATGATACAGAGGAGGTTCGTTAACGTCTGAGGTGCAGCAGACTGGGAGCGATGAAAGGAGTATGGTATAGACGAGGAGGGGGAGGGCGGAACGGGGCCTAGTACTGAGTGGCGTGGCAGGGCGGGGCGGAACGGGGCCTAGTATTGAGTGGCGGGGTAGGGTGGGACGGGGCCTAGTTTTGAGTGGTGGGGCAGGGCGGAACGGGGCCTAGTATTGAGTGGCGGGGTAGGGTGGAACGGGGCCTAGTGTTGAGTGATGGGGCAGGGCGGAACGGGACCTAGTATTCAGTAGCGGGGCAGGGCGGAACGGGGCCTAGTATTGAGTGGTGGGGCAGGGCGGAACGGGGCCTAGTATTGAGTGACGGGGCGGGACGAAACGGGGCCTAGTACTGAGTGGCGGGGCAGGGCGGAACGGGGCCTTAGAACTGAGGAGCGGAGGAGGGCGGAACGGGGCCTAGTATTGAGTGACGGGGTAGGGTGGAACGGGACCTAGTATTGAGTGGCGGGGTAGGGTGGAACGGGGCCTAGTGTTGAGTGGTAGGGCAGGGCGGAACGGGACCTAGTATTCAGTAGCGGGGCAGGGCGGAACGGGGCCTAGTATTCAGTAGCGGGGTAGGGCGGAACGGGGCCTAGTATTGAGTGACGGGGCGGGACGGAACGGGGCCTAGTAGTGAGTGGCGGGGCAGGGCGGAACGGGGCCTTAGAACTGAGGAGCGGAGGAGGGCGGAACGGGGCCTAGTACTGAGTAGTGGGGCGGGGCGGGGCGATGCTGGGGCCTAGTACTGTGTGGCGACCCTCACATTTCACATCCATATTCTCAGAAACATCAATTCACGAACGAGGTAGTTGTGTGACAGAGCCACGCCTCCCCTCCTCCTCCGCTACGCCCGCTGGTGAGTAGCTGTTCCAATTCATTCATCACCCACTGAATCACTCGTCTCCGCGGTGACGCCTTGACCGAGAGACCCTTATGTGGTGACGGCGACACCATCGGTCGTGCTGAGCGGTGGTGGCCTTGGTGCGAGGGACCACGGTCTAAGGATTTCTAAAGTGTTTGGAAGACCATTTGACTTCTTTTTGTGTGGCCTTCGTGTGTGTGTGTGTGTGTGTGTGTGTGTGTGATGATTTATTTGTGTTGCCCCGTGTGTGTGTGTGTGTGTGTGTGTGTGTTTAATAACACATTAAAGGACAGTAATAATTGATAAGCCTTCGTGGTGTAGCAGTTAGCGTTGCTAACCATGACGTATTCAAGGTTCAGTTTGGACAGGGTCGGATCCTGGTTTCGGTAGTCGGTCCACAGTCAACCCAGTGGTTGATCCTTCCACAGGGACTGGTCGATGAAATGGATACCTGTAATAGGAAGTTATATATATATATATATATATATATATATATATATATATATATATATATATATATATATATATATATATATATATACTCTTTCTTTCAAACTATTCGCCATTTCCCGCGTTAGCGAGGTAGCGTTCAGAACAGAGGACTGGGCCTTTGAGGGAATATCCTCACCTGGCCCCCTTCTCTGTTCCTGCTTTTGGAAAATCAAAAAAAAGAAAACGAGAGGGGAGGATTTCTAGCCCCCCGCTCCCTCCCCTTTTAGTCGCCTTCTACGACACGCAGGGAATACGTGGGAAGTATTCTTTCTCCCCTATCACCAGGGATAATATATATATATATATATATATATATATATATATATATATATATATATATATATATATATATATATATATATATATATTATATAATCGTCAATGAGATGGTTTTGATTAGAGCATAAAATGCTCTTGCCATCTCAGCTAAGACACACACACACACACACACACACATTCCAATGTGTCTCCGTCTCTCTGCTAAATCGAGCTGAACTGCCAACACAGCATCGCTCACACCTTCCCATACTTATTTACATGTGAGGTTCACCTGCATGTGTATTTGTCGCTCCTTCAATCACCCATTTTCTTTTATCGATCTCGGAGGCGTGCGTGTTGACCCGCCCCCTGCCGACTTTGCCTGCCACAGTGACGTGTTTGTGTGGGCGGGGCCTTGGTACAGTGGCCCAGCGTCATAACAGTGTTATCTGAGGTCTACGTGACCGATCCCAAGGTCGATCGTCGACGCGCGTGTGTCTAACGCGGGGCACCTCGCCCTTGTGGTATGCCTCACTGGGAGGGGGGGGCCCCATATCCCCCCCCCACCTGCCCTTACCCCCCCCCCCCCCCCCCCCCCCCCCCGCGCCCTCTCGTGTTCCTTCACGTGTCGTCGGATACCAACAGTAGTGATAGCTGCAGTGGCGGAAGAGGGCGATAACCAGCTTGACCAAGCGATGGAGACGGGCCGTTGGTCCTCCGCCAGCGAAGCGGTTAACGCTAGTTTCTGGGGAAGCCCTGGTAACAGGGTCTTAATACTGGGCGAACGAAGCGGTTAACGCTAGTTTCTGGGGAAGTCCTGGTAACAGGGTCTTAATACATGGCGAACGAGGCGGTTGACGCTAGTTTCTGGGGAAATCCTGGTAACAGGGTCTTAATACAGGGCGAACGAGGCGGTTGACGCTAGTTTCTGGGGAAATCCTGGTAACAGGGTCTTAATACTGGGCGAACGAAGCGGTTAACGCTAGTTTCTTGGGAAGCCCTGGTAACAGGGTCTTAATACAGGGTGAACGAAGCGGTTAACGCTAGTTTCTGGGGAAGTCCCAACAGCATTGTTGTGGAAAGCATAAATTCTTGTTTTTCTTTTATAGATTTCTCTCGGATGCACGAAATATTCGCCATATCTAATGATGTCTCTTTTTTTTATAATCTTTTTAAGACCATTTTCTATGAACGAATCCTGGTGGTATCCATTGCCTGTCTGAAAGGCTCCCGCAGCCCAAGGCTTGCACTGCTTCCAGTAGCAGGGCAATGTAGACTCCTCTGGGGGTCATGATTTCTTTTTTATAACGAGACTTGTAACTCCACCTCCGCTGCCTCGCCTGAGGTGACTTTTCACTCGGGCTGTTGCCCCGTGCAGGCGTAGCCCGGTAACACCGCATCATTATCAGTGGAACATTTCAAATCTATGTGATGGTGGTTAGTGCAGAGGAGCTGGTGTTAACGATTGATAACATCACGCGAGACAGGACTTCTCCACATACAAGCAACGAATATCTGGATGACAAGTGCTGCCCGTGTGGTGCGGCTTGTATCCGGACCCGTACACACACACACACACACACACACACACACACACACACACACACACCTTAGAGACCTTATCAAATGGCAAATGAAAGCTTGTGGGAGGGTTGGGAAGGACTGTGGTGCCCTCATGTCGCCATTCGCCCCTTTCCCCTCTCTCAGTCCGAGGTATTGAGAAGCCTTGCGCCTTAAAGTTCGTCATATAAACCCTCCAGAGGGTGGTAGATAGGGTTGTTGTTCCGATAGACAGGGTATGGTTATAAGTCCCACAGGACTACCACTGAACACAGGTCGACGGGAGTTGCATATTTTGAACCCTCGGGAACCTTACAGTGACGGCCGGCAGCTGGTGGTGGTGGTGGTGGTGGGAAGAATGGCGCCTCTGAGTTGTCGTCTGGGGTTAAGATACGACGCGTCTCTTTCCAGGAGGCTGCCGGGCGTAAGTCATTGCTTTGCCCCAGACTTTGACGAAGGCTTTCGCGTCTGGATGACGTAGTTGTGAACAAGGGAAGAGAGTGAAGGAGGTGCTGTTTGAGCAAAGGCCAGGAGTGTGGGATGAAATAAGGCGACTGACTGAGGCCCTTTAGTGAATGGGAGAGGAGGCAGGGAACCCAGGGATCAGAGGTGAGGGAAGAGCTAGACTGTAGGTCAGTTGCGATAGCTATGATGCATGAACGATCGTGAGGGAGTGGAAGGGTGGTATGATGTACCTCTCAGGTACATCACACTCTGTGGATCAGATGGGCGTCACACAAGGCTACCGTCAGTTGTACAGAGCGATGACTGAGGGCCAGGCGCAGCGCTGTATGTACACAAGGACTGCAACATAGTTAGGAGGGAGTGAGCTAGCCACCAAGCCTCTCTCCATCCCCGTTCTTTTTTCATCTGAATACTTGGGCAGTAGATGAGCGAGGTGTCCCGTAGGGGAGGTGGTCGTTATATGGATCTCATGGTGCGGCTGCAGGAGAGGTTGCGGAGCCAGAGGTTCAAGGTTCTGGAAGAGTGGAGACCGAAGTCCTGTTGTTGTGCTGACGGTGCAGCAGATGGGAGGCGGTTACTGCAGGAGATAGAGGCGAAGCCAAGATCCCGTAGGTACTGTGGTAGAAGAGGAAGGAGTCAGTAGAGTCATCTGGGGGACTGTTGGATTCGTAAACTGGTCACGGGATCTTGCCTAACATGTCAAGGTGACGAGAGGATAGAAAGGCAGATGTGAGATGCCCCTGAGACTCAGGGACTGGGAGGATTGTGACCAAAGGGGATGTTTATGACCGAGTCTTGGAAGGGTGATATATAACCTTGTATAAACATGTTCGAATGTCCCATAGAGTAACGTCCTAGAGTCACCAGTTGCTCTTTTTTAAGTGTCTGAGAGGATTATGGAAATACGAGTAGCAACAAGAACGCAATATTGAGGTGTTGTTGCCCAGGGCAAGATGCCTCTGAAGGTCCAACATTATGGAGAGAAGATTACGTAAGCTGAGTGAGATGAGGTAGAATGAAGGCTCGGCTGGATTCCCTTAGTTCTTTTTGCAGAGATGAGAGGTAGATGTACCGTAAGAGGGGTGCATGGTTGCGTGTTGGTCTCGTGGAGCTTCTGCAGGAGAGAGAGAGAGAGGCGAGAGCCGATGTTCTGTGGCTACTGTTTTTGTTTCGGTTCTGGAGGGGTGCTAGGCCGTAGGTCCCCTAGTTAAAGCTAGTTCTCGTGGTGGGGACGTCTCACGTGAGTCCTGCCACAGAGATCGTGAGAGATGTAGCGCCACAGAGCCATACCCGGAAGGCAGGAGACGACGTTAAGGCGCTGCTCAGCCCACTCCCCAGGTGAAGGAACACTTGAGGAGGTCGGCCACTCCAGGTGGGTGTTAACCTGTGTCAAATATCCGTTTGTACCCCAGCTCATCGACTGATTCCCACACCACGTCACCAGACGAGAGGGCCCAATTGCAGATTATCTCCCCCTCATTCTGGGTCAGATGAGATGGCACAAGGTTGTCGTTAAGTTCCTTAATGCGGTAATGACAGTGGTTGGCGCTGCGCTGGGGAGGGACGGGGAACTGAACTCATCTTCCCACACTCTAGGAGGTAGTTAGCGGTGTCATGGTTAACTACACTACGACACGAAGCCATCTGGTGCAGCCAGCAGGCTTCTGTGGCAGGAAGTGAGACTGGAGCCTGTAGACGACTGTAGTGCGAATGAGACTGTTGTGAGAAGTGACTGTAGCCAACAGGTGACTGTAGCCAGCTGGTAACTGTAGCCAACAGGTGACTGTAGCCAGCTGGTAACTGTAGCCAACAGGAGGTGACTGTAGTTAGCAGGTGATGGTAGTCAACAGATAGACTGTGGCCAGCTGATAACTGTAGCCAGTAGGTTACTGTATCTACCTCGGTAACTGTAGCCAGTAAGTAACTGTAGTCAACAGGTGACTACAGTCAACAGGTAACTGTAGCGAGTAAATAACTGTAACTAGCGGGTGATCGCAGTGTGTATCAAGCGGATATGATGGCCAAGGTCTTGATATATTTATCTCAGTCAGTTGACAACACATAGATAACACTGATCACTTGACCTTCATGCGTCAGGTCACAGGGCAGAGTACGACAACGTAGGGTCGTCTCACGATCCTCCAGGGTCGTACAGTCGTGCTCAAGGAGCGAGAGAGAGGGGTCACGAAGCGAGGGAGGAGGGATGTCAGAGGATAAAGATCCAACTTTGAATCAAATGAGTATAACAGTAATGGAAACCATTACAAGTGCCCTTGCCGTCAGCCGCCACCTTGGCATAAATCGACTCGTACTATCATCATCATCATCAGTGGTTCTCTCCTGATTGTCATCCACCTCGAAGTCCTCCGCAGTGGATGAGTCTTGTTGCTCTTGGCGACGACGTAGGAGAAGGTCCTCCTGGATCCGACGCCTCCCTTGGAATTATCCCACGTCGTCTGCCACCACCTTGAGATGAACCGACTTGTAATGTCGTCGATGTTTCTCACTGGTGTAAAATATCATTTCCCTCAAGTCTTCCTCGGCTGATGTGATGTATCTTGCCCCTTGACGACGAAGGAAAAGGCCCTCTGGAACAGACGGCCTCTCCTGGAACGGGTGGAAGTCTGGCCCATCCTCGAATAAAAGGATGAGACCTTCTTAAATGAGATGCAGATGTGTTTTCTCATCACAGATGATGGTAGTAACTTAGGATCGAGTGCTTCTTCTTGAGGCTCAGGATGAGGGGAGAGTGAGGCAAGACGCGCTACAGCCTCGGGGAGCCCGAGACGCGTGAGCACTTCGGAAACCCTGGGGGACTTCCGAGGTGACCATCGGGTCTGAAGTCGTGGGTTAAAGTAGCTCTGATCACGACAGCTTTGTTCGTCCAGGGTTAGGGAGGCGGGGCTGCTGGTAGCGTGAGCCAGGGCGGTCATGGTGGTGGGTGGCACGCTGGCCTCGGATGGGGTGGTGTGGAGAGGGGGTTCCAGGATGGGGTGGTCCTGCCTCATGTACCAGGTCATGCTGGAGTTCGACAGACAGGAAGGCGTGCGTGAAAAGGAAGAATATATATATATATATATATATATATATATATATATATATATATATATATATATATATATATATATATATATATATTTTTTTTTTTTTTTTTTTGCCGCTGTCTCCCGCGTTTGCGAGGTAGCGCAAGGATCTGGAGAAGGCATATGATAGAGTTGATAGAGATGCTCTGTGGAAGGTATTAAGAATATATGGTGTGGGAGGCAAGTTGTTAGAAGCAGTGAAAAGTTTTTATCGAGGATGTAAGGCATGTGTACGTGTAGGAAAAGAGGAAAGTGATTGGTTCTCAGTGAATGTAGGTTTGCGGCAGGGGTGTGTGATGTCTCCATGGTTGTTTAATTTGTTTATGGATGGGGTTGTTAGGGAGGTGAATGCAAGAGTTTTGGAAAGAGGGGCAAGTATGAAGTCTGTTGGGGATGAGAGAGCTTGGGAAGTGAGTCAGTTGTTGTTCGCTGATGATACAGCGCTGGTGGCTGATTCATGTGAGAAACTGCAGAAGCTGGTGACTGAGTTTGGTAAAGTGTGTGAAAGGAAAAAGTTAAGAGTAAATGTGAATAAGAGCAAGGTAATTAGGTACAGTAGGGTTGAGGGTCAAGTCAATTGGGAGGTAAGTTTGAATGGAGCAAAACTGGAGGAAGTAAAGTGTTTTAGATATCTGGGAGTGGATCTGGCAGCGGATGGAACCATGGAAGCGGAAGTGGATCATAGGGTGGGGGAGGGGGCGAAAATCCTGGGAGCCTTGAAGAATGTGTAGAAGTCGAGAACATTATCTCGGAAAGCAAAAATGGGTATGCAGTCCCACAGCCTAGCGGTTAGCATGCCTGCCTCTTGCACAGGGGTCTCGGGTTCGATCCTGGCTGTTGGAGGTTTGTATGTTCTATGAAGGTGCGCGTTCATATGCACTCTATTCGTATTCATATACCTCCGCGTTGTACAGTTAGGTTCGGTAAAACGCTATCAGCTGGCTATGTGCGTCTGTTCGGAAACAACCAAGTATAGACCCCGTTGCTCACCATTGTGAGACGAAGGGTATTCGAGTACTTAGTATTTCGAATAGTTGTTTCCTATTATACAGTCCCATAGCCTAGCGGTTAGCATGCCTGCCTCTTGCACAAGGGGTCCCAGGTTCAATCTTGGCTGTTGGAAGTTTGTATGTTCTATGAAGGTGCGCGTTCATATGCACTTTATTCGTATATATATATATATATATATATATATATATATATATATATATATATATATATATATATATATATATATATATATATATTATATTTTCTCTTATCTATTATACTTTGTCGCTGTCTCCCGCGTTAGCGAGGTGGCGCAAGGAAACAGACGAAAGAATGGCCCAACCCACCCACATACACATGTATGTGCATACACGTCCACACACGCACATATACATACCTATACATGTCAACGTATACATATATATACACACACAAACATACACATACTTACACATGTACATAATTCATACTGACTGCTCTTATTCATTCTTGGCCGCCACCCCGCCACACATGAAATGACAACCCCCTCCCCCCGCATGTGCGCGAGGTAGCGCCAGGAAAAAAAAAAGGCCACATTCGTTCACAATCAGTCTCTAGCTGTCATATATATATATATATATATATATATATATATATATATATATATATATATATATATATATATATATATATATATATATATGCAGAAATTCCAGTAGGAAAGGGAAACACAAGAACCGTTAGCGCTTTCGTGTATTACACAGGGTTGACCTCCGGATATACTTAGGTCATCCACGAGGTGTATTTCAAGCCATTTCCGAGCAGACAGAGTCAGCATGACCTAGGGCATGTATACAAAACCAGACTTGACCACGGCTGAGGAAACAAAGGTTAGTTGACCTGAGCAACATGAGCAGGTTGACCTGGAAGGTAGAGTGACTCATCCCTCTACCTTGGCAAAGAGCTCCAGGTCAGCTGCTGCTTTCTTAATCTTACCTCATGTTAACAGTGATTTCATCAAGATATTATCTTATCTATACATTCCTTCATTCATGTTCATGGTGTTGTTAACTTTGATAAGAAAGGACTCAACAATAAGCTGTTTCTATAAGCGACACACAAAGGTAAAACAAGTCTTGACTCGCCCCATCTCACTGGATGCAAATGGTCTTCCATATATTTGAATATTGGACTTGATTTCGAGGTTGTCCTTATAGAATATTCAAAGATTGATACCCGTTAAGGTTATATACATCTTACTATAAGAGACTTTATAAGGAACAGAGCAGACTTCTGATTTGTCAGTAAATGATGGACTAGTTTTTATTTAGGAATTCCGTATTTGAAAGCAACGTTGATATTGATTCATGCTACTTGCAAGAGGTGAAAATTCCTGATGATGATGGGATGGAGGGGGCGGGGTAGAACCAAACTAATTTTGCTGTTGAACTTCTCATCACAACAGTACGTCTTCCCTCGTTTCTCGTTTACATTTTGTCACTAAAAACCCTCAGAGGATAACCCATGTTCTTTCAGGCAGTATCCTAAATATGACCAATTTTATCATCCCCGTAACCTTATAATCATGACCGGAGAATAGAAAATGTAGTGCTGGTGGAAAAAGCTGTCTGGTGTTGGCAAGTAGTGACGTAGTGGCGTTGTTCTCGACTCAGAAGTTGATGCGGTCAAGCGCGGCAGAAATATTGACCGAGATGTTGATATTGGGCGCCATCTTGGCTTGCCTCTGATCGTTGTACGCTCCATCTTCAAGAACGTCGACCACTTTATGGCCGACTTAACCAAGGTAATTACCGTCATTCTCGTGGGATTCAATCCTCTTTCGACGTCGTCTGGGCTACAAGTCGTTTCGCTTCTCTAGGACATTACCCTGGCGTACGACGAGGTTCCCTTGTGGTATACATGTGTAATTTGACTGCGCCTGCTCGAGATTACGTCGCAAGTGAAAAGATACCTTTAGCGAGACCGTATCGCTGGGAATACGGTCTCGTTAAAGAACTTCTTACTCCAAGGGGATCTGTACTTCCCTGCTACTGGAAGTAGTGCAGCCTTGGCTTGCAGGAGCCTTTCGAAAGATCTTGGGTAGTTTTAGGACTTTACTTTCAAATCCATTCCTTGTTTTCCTTCCCAAATAATGATCTCTTTCCACACTTTCCTCAGTGCTCCCAGAGCCTTCGCCCCCTCACCCACCCTATGACTCACGCTTCCACTGTTCCAGTCGCTACCATATCCTCTCTCAGGTATCTAGAACACTCCACTTCCTCCAAATTTTCTCCATTCAAACTCACAGCCCAAGTACCCTGTCACTCTGCATTGCTAAACCTGGTAACTTTACTTATATCCACATGTACTCTTAACTTTCTCCTTTCACACATTTACCCAAACTCAGTCACCTTCTGCTGTAGTTGTTTGCTCGCATTGGCCACCAGCGCTGTATCATCAGCAAACAACTGACTCGCTCTCCAGGCCCTCCTCACTCCCTGAAGACTGCATACTCTCCTTTCTCTCCAAGACCCTTGTATTTACCTCCCTCATTACCTCATTCATAAACAAATCGAACAGACCCATCATTACCTCATTCATAAACAAATCGAACAGACCCACCTTTCCCTAGAACCACTTACCTCGTCTGTACCTGCTCGAATACATGCCTTACGACTTTGTTAAAAACTTTTCACTACTTCTAGCACTTTACCTCCCACACTATGTACTCTTAAGACCTTCCACAGAGCATCTCTATCAACTCTATCATATGCCTTCTCCAGATCTTACAAATGCTACATACAAATTCATTTGCTTTTCTAAGTATTTCTCACATACATTCTTCAAAGCAAACACCTGATCCACACATCCTCTACCACTTCTGAAACCACACTGCTCTTCCCCAGTCTGATGCTCTGTACTTGCCCCCATCCTCTCAATTACCACTGTCCTATACAGTTTACCCGGTACACTCAACAAACATATCCCTCTAGTTCACACACTCGCCTTTGTCCCTCTTGCTTGTAAGCTAACCTAAGCTAAGACAAGCTATCCTGCCCTAAGCTAAACCCCCTAACATAAACTAAACATAATTAACCTTACTTAGATTAATCTAACTTAGTAGAAAATAAATTGATGAGCTTCACACGAGTGATATTGCAACCACTCAAATTAGACGCGAAAACGCAACAACCCTCTCGTAACCTGGAGCAATTAAGTTACGACCTGAGGAAGACGAATATAGAGGAGTGACCCGTATGGCAAGTGGAAGGAAGAAAACGAGATATAAGTAAGGCGATGGAATAATGACGGACAAGTAAGAACACGAGCGATACGGAGGAAAAAAAAAATTATAAAAATCAAATTGTGGATTTAGAGAGGGAATGATGGCGTAATGGTGGGAGCCGCCAGGGCGTGGGAGGGGAGAGCATGGCCTGCTGGCTAGCGGGTCGGAGCCATAACCCGGTGTTAACTGGCTGTTATTGTGGCTACATTGTGTTAAGGGCCGACCCACTCCTGCTGGCGGAGGACGACCTCAGAAACATCTGTTCCTGACGACATGAGACGATCTCTGTCGAACTGCAGGCTGGGTGGTGCCCTCCCACCTGTGGCCACCTCCCACATGAGGCTCCTACAGTACTGTGGCCACCTCCAACCTGTGGCTCCTACAGTACTGTGGCCACCTCCCACATGAGGCTCCTACAGTATTGTGGCCACCTCCCACCTGTGGCTCCTACAGTACTGTGGCCACCTCCCACATGAGGCTCCTACAGTACTGTGGCCACCTCCCACCAGAGGCTCCTACAGTACTGTGGCCACCACCAACCTGTGGCTCCTACAGTATTGTGGCCACCTCCCACCTGTGGCTCCTACAGTATTGTGGCCACCTCCCACCTGTGGCTCCTACAGTACTGTAGCCACCTCCCACCTGAGGCTCCTGCAGTACTGTAGCCACCTCCCACCTCAGGCTCCTGCAGTACTGTAGCCACCCCTACCTAAGGCTCCTACAGGAATAAGCACAGCTAGGAGAGCCATCTTTATTTCCCAGCAGTCACAAGATGGGGCACAGTTCTTAGTCGCTTCTACACGAAGCTAAAGTGTTATTACGGTACAGTGCGTGTACCGTTTGGGGGAGAGGGTGCATATACCGTTGGGAACCAGAGTGCGTGTACCAATTCGAGGGGAAGGTACCGTTTAAGAACCAGGGTGCATGTACCTTTTGGAAGCCAGTATGTGTGTCCCGTCTGGGAACCAGGGTGCGTGTACCGTTTGATGACCAGGGTGCATGTACCGTTTGGTAACCAGGGTGCGTGTACCGTTTGGTAACCAGGGTGCGTGTACTGTCTAGGGACCAGAATGCGTGTACCGTTTGGAAACTAGGGTGCATGCACCGTTTTGGGACCAGGGTGCGTGTACCTTTTGAGAACCAGGGTGCGTGTACCGTACGAGAGTTAGAGTGCGTGTATCGTCAGAGACCCAGGGTGCGCGTACCGTCTGGGAACTAGAGTGTGTGTACCGGTTAGGGACCAGGGTGCACCTACCGTTTGGAATTAGAGTGCATCTACCATTTGGAATTAGAGTGCGTGTACCGTACTGGAATTAGAGTGCGTGTACCATCTGGGAGCTAGAGTGCGTTTACTGTCAGGGAACTAGAGTGCGTATACCATCTGGGAGCTAGAGTGCGTGTACCGTCTGGGAAATAGAGTGCGTGTATCGTACGAGAGCTACAGTGCGTGTACCGTCTGGGAACTAGAATGCGTGAACCGTGTGGGAACTAGAGTGCGTGTCCCGTCTGGGAACTAGAGTGCGTGTACCGTCTGAGAACTAGAGTGTGTGTACCGTCTGCGAACTAGAGTGCATGTACCATCTGGGAAATAGAGTGCGTGTACCGTCTGGGAACTAGAGTGCGTGTACGGTACGAGAGCTAGAATGTGTGTACCGTTTAAGAATTAGAGTGCGTGTACCGTGCGAGAGCTAGAATGTGTGTACCGGCTGGAAACTAGAGTGCGTGTACCGTCTGGGAACTAGAATGCGTGCACCGTACGAGAGCTAGAGGGCGTGTCCCGTCTGGGAACTAGAGTGCGTGTACCGTCTGGGAACTAGAGTGTGTGTACCGTCTGCGAACTAGAGTGCATGTACCATCTGGGAAATAGAGTGCGTGTACCGTCTGGGAACTAGAGTGCGTGTACGGTACGAGAGCTAGAATGTGTGTACCGGCAAAGAACTAGAGTGCGTGTACCATGCGAGAGCTAGAGTGCGTGTACCGTCTGGGAACCAGAGTGTGTGTAACGTCAGGGAATTAGAGTGCGTGTACCGTCTGGGAAATAGAGTGCGTGTACAGTCAGGGAGCTAGAGTGTGTGTACCATCTGGGAACTAGAGTGCGTTTACCGTACGAGAACTAGAGTGCGTGTACCGCCTGGGAGCTAGAGTGCGTGTACCGTCGGGGAGCTAGAGTGCGTGTACCGTCGGGGAGCTAGAGTGCGTGTACCGTCTGGAAGCTAGAGTGCGTGTGCCGTCTGGAACTAGAGTGCGTGTACCGTCTGAGAACTAGAGTGCGTGTACCATCTGAGAACTAGAGTGCGTGTACAGTCAGGGAGCTAGAGTGCGTGTATCATCTGGGAACTAGAGTGCGTGTACCGTACGAGAGCTAAGGTGCGTGTACCGTCTGGAAGCTAGAGTGCGTGTACCATCTGGAACGAGAGTGCGTGTACCGTCTGAGAACTAGAGTGCGTGTACCATCTGAGAACTAAAGTGCGTGTACAGTCAGGGAGCTAGAGTGCGTGTACCGTAAGAGAGCTAGAGTGCGTGTACCGGCTGGAAGCTAGGGTGCGTGTACCGTTGGTAGCTAGAGTGCATGTACCGTCTAGAAACTAGAGTGCGTGTACCTTACGAGAGCTAGAGTGCGTATACCGTCTGGGAGCTAGAGTGCGTGTACCGTCTGGGAGCTAGAGTGCGTGTACCGTACGAGAGCTAGAGTGCGTGTACCGTCTGGGAACTAGAATGCGTGAACCGTCTGGGAACTAGAGTGCGTGTACCGTCTGGAAACTAGAGTGCGTGTACCGTCTGGGAGCTAGAGTGCGTGTACCATCTGGAAAATAGAGTGTGTGTACCGTTTGGAACTAGAGTGCGTGTACCGTACGAGAGCTAGAGTGCGTGTACCATGTGGGAACTAAAGTGCGTGTACCGTACGAGAGTTAGAGTGCGTGTACCGTCTGGAAGCTAGAGTGCGTGTACCGTCTGGAACTAGAGTGTGTGTACCATCTGAGAACTAGAGTGCGTGAACCGTCTGGAAGCTAGAATGCGTGTACCGTCTGGAACTAGCGTGCGTGTACCATCTGAGAACTAGAGTGCGTGTACCGTCTGGGAACTGGAGTGCATGTACCGTCTAGGAACTAGAGTGCGTGTACCATCTGAGAACTAGAGTGCGTGTACCGTCCGGGAACTAGAGTGCGTGTACCGTCGGGAGCTAGAGTGCGTGTACCGTCTGTTAACTAGAGGGCGTGTACCGTCGGGAGCTAGAGTGGGTGTACCATCTGGGAACTAGAGTGCGTGTACCGTCTGGGAACCAGGGTGCGTGGAGGTCCCGTGGGAGGGATGGGGAGTGAGCAACTCACACAGCTTGTGTTGCCTGCTTGCTGCTTCCTGAGTGCAATGGCCACTTCCTGTTCTGATGGCTATATCCTGATTGCAATACGTTCTTCCTGGCCAGGCGCGGTGCCCTCCTGATTGCGATAAGTGTTTCCTCGCCGCTGCGCGGGGGTACTCTCTGAGTGCCATGTAGTTGCCTTCTGATGGACGTAGGTGCTGGAGGCCACCTCGCCGGGATAGAAAACGTGAAAGGGGAAAGAAGTGAGGGAATTTCAGTGCGCTCAGGGCTTCCCAGAGGCAGGCCCTGTTTTTGTGTATGTTAAGCTGAGACGGTACGGGTGGTTGAGGCCCTATATATATATATATATATATATATATATATATATATATATATATATATATATATATATATATATATATATATATGTAAACATATATTTACCCCAGCCTGAGCCAGGTACCTATTTTATCGACCAACCCTTAGGAGTGGATGAACAGCTGGGTTGACTGTGGACCGACAGCCGGAACCAGGATTCGAACCTATGCCGCTTGTAGACCAAACTCTTCAAAAAAGGTAGAGAGGTCGTAGGGAGATAGAGAGATGGAAGGATTGAAGAGAATTGCAATGGACTGAGTGGAGCCAGTGTCATAACGGTCAATCCACGCGTGGTCGGTCGCCCCACAGAAACTGTGGGAAACAGCGGCCTCCCCCCAAGAAAAGAGAGAGAGAGAGAGAGAGAGAGAGAGAGAGAGAGAGAGAGAGAGAGAGAGAGAGAGTCTACTGTCATTAACATGGCGTCGTGCGGGCTGGTTCGAGCACAATAAGGTGGATGTCGGGAGAGTACACGAGTCGGGAGGGAAGAAGGTGGGAGGCTTTGGAAACCCGCTCAGGTGTAGGCTGAGCCACCACCACAGGAGGTGTAGGGGTTCGTACTCCACACAAGGGCGGTTGAAACCTCTGTAGTAGCGCGTGAAACAGCTGCTGCTCATAAGAAAAGGATTTCAGCACCTGTACAACTGTTACTTCTTAATTGTGTGGGAGTAGAATTTGCGATCATCAATATATATATATATATATATATATATATATATATATATATATATATATATATATATATATATATATATATATATATATATGCATGCATATATTCATACTATTCGCCATTTCCTGCGTTAGCGAGGTAGCATTAAGAAACAGCGGACTGAGCCTTTGAGGGAAATCCTCACTTTTCTATTCCTTCTTTTGGAAAATTGAAATCGTAAGGGAAGGATTCCCAGCCCTCCGCTCCCTCCCCTTTTAGTATGTGTGTGTGTGTGTGTGTGTGTGTGTGTGTGTGTGTGTGTGTGTGTGTGTGTGTGTGTAGGCAGGAGATCTCGTTTCCAACACGTTCCATCCAGTATATCTGGTAATTCATCATCCATCAGTTTCTTACTGATGTTCTCAACTGGTTTAACTCTGCTGGTCTACACCTGCTCAGGGAGATCAACACTGACCTGGTCCGAGTTCATAACCAGGGGTAGGACGAAACTCGAGTACAAACCTGTAGTGTCATTCTTCTTAAGTGCACAACACAACACAATACAACACAACACGACGCAACGCAACACAACACAACACAACACAGCACGGCACAACACAACACAACACAACACAACACAACACAACACAACACAACACAACACAACGCAACACAACTCAACACAACTCAACACAACTCAACACAACAAACACAACACAACATGGCACAATTCAACTCAACACAACACAACACGGCACCACACAACACAACACAGCACAATTCAACTCAACACAACACAACACAACAAACGCAGCACAACTCAACACAATACAACAAACACAACACAACACGACGCAACACAACTCGACGCAACACAACACAACACGACACAACACGACGCAACACAACACAACACAACACGACGCAACACAACACAACACGACGCAACACAACACAACACAACTCGACGCAACACGACACAACACGACACAACACGACGCAACACAACACAACACGACACAACACGACGCAACACAACACAACACAACACAACAAACGCAACACAACTCAACACAACTCAACACTATACAACAAATACAACACAACACAACACGACGCAACACAACTCGACGCAACACAACACAACACGACACAACACGACGCAACACAACACAACACGACACAACACGACGCAACACAACACAACACGACACAACACGACGCAACACAACACAACACGACGCAACACAACACAACAGAACAGAACACAACAGAACCCAACAAAACAAACACAACACAAGACAACGTTTCGTGATTCATTATACATTCTCAAGTGTAAGGAGAGTAAGGTGTGGTCTATGTTTGTACACAAAAGCCAAAGATCAAAGGAAAACATTTTATTATCATATAAGAGATGACCCAGTTATACAGCTGCTCTCCTGTCTGGTCACTGAAAGCTGTCTTGGTCAGGTCAGCCGCTGGTGCATGACCTCAACAATTCTCGTCTAAGTATCGTTGGGACAGGTCAGGCGCTGAGCGCTCGGTAAAAGACGAAGATCCTCTGTGTGTTGGTTCCTACTCGAGGATTGGATCACTGACTTGTACAAGTCCGCGAGTATCTGAAGCCGTCTAGGGTTGGGTCAAGTGTCTATTGTAGACAGTCCTCTTCGCCAACATCTGCCTCGGGTGGATGGTGGTGTGGCGAAGACGTCGGGACAATATAGTGTTGGTGGTCATGCCCGCCACATACGACGAACGGGTCGGGTAGTGCTCGTGTGGCCATTGGAACCCGTGTGTATGTCATGACTTCTCTAGAAGGTCGCTGCTCTTGATGCTGAGTTGTTTGGAAGACGTGATGTTTCCTTGTGTGTGTGTGTGTGTGTCTCCCCTGATGATGTCATTATTGCGCGGGAGTGCACTTGGGAACTTGTCGTGTTTCATTTTTCCCCGCGGATTCATGGGAATAATATATATATATATGTATATATATACATATATATATAAATATATATATATATATATATATATATATATATATATATATATATATATATATATATATATATATATATATAGATAGATAGATAGATAGATAGATGGAGTTGTGCGGAGGAGGGTGGATGTGCTGGAAATGAGATGTTTGAGAACAATATGTGTTGTGAGGTGGTTTAATCGAGTAAGTAACGTAAGGGTAAGTGAGATGTGTGGTAATAAAAAGAGTGGTTGAGAGAGCAGAAGAGGGTGTTTCGAAATGGTTTGGTCACATGGAGAGAATGAGTGAGGAAAGATTTACCAAGAGGATAATATGTGTCGGAGGTGGAGGGAACGAGGAGAAGTGGGAGACCAAATTGGAGGTGGAAAGATGGAGTGAAAAAGATTTTGAGTGATCGGGGCCTGAACATGCAGGAGGGTGAAAGGCGTGCAAGGAATAGAGTGAATTGGAACGATATGGTATACCGGCGTCGACGTGCTGTCAATGGATTGAACCAGGGCATGTGAAGCGTCTGGGTAAACCATAGAAAGTTTTGTTGGGCCTGGATGTGGAAAGGGAGCTGTGGTTTCGGTGCATTACACATGACAGCTTGAGACTGAGTGTGAACGAATGTAGCCTTCGTTGTCTTTTCCTAGTGCTACCTCGCGCGCGCACACGGGGGGAGGGGAGGGGGTGCCATTTCATTTGTGGCGGGTTGGCGACGAGAATGGATGAAGGCAGCAGGTATGAATATACACATGTGCATATATGTCTGTGTATGTATATGTATGTATACGTTGAAATGTATAGGTATGTATATGTGCGTGTGTGGGCGTTTATGTATATATATATGTGTATGTGGGTGGGTTGGGTCATTCTTTCGTCTGTTTCCTTGCGCTACCTCGCTAACTCGGGAGATAGCGACTAAGTCTACTATGATGAATAGATGAATATATATATATATATATATATATATATATATATATATATATATATATATATATATATATATATATATATATATATATATATATATATATATATATATATATATATA
Source organism: Panulirus ornatus (assembly GCF_036320965.1). Lineage (NCBI taxonomy): Eukaryota > Metazoa > Arthropoda > Malacostraca > Decapoda > Palinuridae > Panulirus > Panulirus ornatus. The sequence continues at coordinate 1,502,482 of NC_092279.1, forward strand.
TATATATATATATATATTATATATAGATATTGGTGCATATGCACCTGGGCATGAGAAGAAAGATCATGAAAGGCAAGTGTTTTGGGAGCAGCTGAATGAGTGTGTTAGTGGTTTTGATGCACAAGACTGGGTTATAGTGATGGCTGATTTGAATGCAAAGGTGAATAATGTGGCAGTTGAGGGAATAATTGGTATACATGGGGTGTTCAGTGTTGTAAATGGAAATGGTGGAGAGCTTGTAGATTTATGTGCTGAAAAAGGACTGATTTTTGCAGGAAAAAAATGCAAATGACTGGGAGATGTATAAGAGAAAGAGGCAGGAGGTCAAGAGAAAGGTGCATGAGGTGAAAAAGAGGGCAAATGAGAGTTGGGGTGAGAGTATCATTAAATTTTAGGGAAAATAAAAAGATGTTTTGGAAGGAGATAAATAAAGTGCGTAAGACAAGGGAGCAAATGGAAACTTCAGTAAAGGGGGCTAATGGGGAGGTGATAACAAGTAGTGGTGATGTGAGAAGGAGATGAAGTGAGTATTTTGGAGGTTTGTTGAATGTGTTTGATGATAGAGTGGCAGATATAGGGTGTTTTGGTCGAGGTGGTGTGCAAAGTGAGAGGGTTAGGGAAAATGATTTGGTAAACAGAGAAGAGGTAGTAAAAGTTTTGCGGAAGATGAAAGCCGGCAAGGCAGCAGGTTTGGATGGTATTGCAGTGGAATTTATTAAAAAAGGGGGTGACTGTATTGTTGACTGGTTGGTAAGGTTATTTAATGTATGTATGATTCATGGCGAGGTACCTGAGGATTGACAGAATGCTTGCATAGTGCCATTGTACAAAGGCAAAGGGGATAAGAGTGAGTGCTCAAATTACAGAGGTAAAAGTTTGTTGAGTATTCCTGGTGAATTATATGGGAGGGTATTGACTGAGAGGGTGAAGGCATGTATAGAGCATCAGATTGGGGAAGGGCAGTGTGGTTTCAGAAGTGGTAGAGGATGTGTGGATCAGGTGTTTGCTTTGAAGAATGTGTGTGAGAATTACTTAGAAAAGCAAATGGATTTGTATGTAGCATTTATGGATGTGGAGAAGGCATATGATAGAGTTGATAGAGATGCTCTGTGGAAGGTATTAAGAATATATGGTGTAGGAGGCAAGTTGTTAGAAGTAGTGAAAAGTTTCTATCGAGGATGTAAGGCATGTGTACGTGTAGGAAGAGAGGAAAGTGATTGGTTCTCAGTGAATGTAGGTTTGCGGCAGGGTGTGTGATGTCTCCATGGTTATTTAATTTGTTTATGGATGGGGTTGTTAGGGCGGTGAATGCAAGAGTTTTGGAAAGAGGGGCAAGTATGCAGTCTGTTGTGGATGAGAGAGCTTGGGAAGTGAGTCAGTTGTTGTTCGCTGATGATACAGCGCTGGTGGTTGATTCATGTGAGAAACTGCAGAAGCTGGTGACTGAGTTTGGTAAAGTGTGTGAAAGAAGAAAGTTAAGAGTAAATGTGAATAAGAGCAAGGTTATTAGGTACGGTAGGGTTGAGGGTCAAGTCAATTGGGAGGAACGTTTGAATGGAGAAAAACTAGAGGAAGTGGGTTGCTTTAGATATCTGGGAGTGGATCTGGCAGCGGATGGAACCATGGAAGCGGAAGTGGATCATAGGGTGGGGGAGGGGGCGAAAATTCCGGGTGCCTTGAAGAATGTTTGGAAGTCGAGAACATTATCTCGGAAAGCAAAAATGGGTATGTTTGAAGGAATAGTGGTTCCAACAATGTTGCATGGTTGCGAGGCGTGGGCTATGGATAGAGTTGTGCGGAGGAGGGTGGATATGCTGGAAATGAGATGTTTGAGGACAATATGTGGTGTGAGGTGGTTTGATCGAGTAAGTAATGTAAGGGTAAGAGAGATGTGTGGAAATAAAAAGAGTGTGGTTGAGAGAGTAGAAGAGGAGTGCGCAAAAGATGCTTGTGGCATGAGAAGCGTGGGAGGTGGGTTGATTAGAAAGGGTAGTGAGTGGTGGGATGAAGAAGTAAGATTATTAGTGAAAGAGAAGAGAGAGGCATTTGGACGATTTTTGCAGGGAAAAAATGCAATTGAGTGGGAGATGTATAAAAGAAAGAGACAAGAGGTCAAGAGAAAGGTGCAAGAGGTGAAAAAGAGGGCAAATGAGAGTTGGGGTGAGAGAGTATCATTAAATTTTAGGGAAATAAAAAGATGTTCTGGAAGGAGGTAAATAAAGTGCGTAAGACAGGGGAGCAAATGGGAACTTCAGTGAAGGGGGCTAATGGGGAGGTGATAACAAGTAGTGGTGATGTGAGGAGATGGAGTGAGTATTTTGAAGGTTTGTTGAATGTGTTTGATGATAGAGTGGCAGATATAGGGTGTTTTGGTCGATGTGGTGTGCAAAGTGAGAGGGTTAGGGAAAATGATTTGGTAAACAGAGAAGAGGTAGTAAAAGCTTTGCGGAAGATGAAAGCCGGCAAGGCAGCAGGTTTGGATGGTATTGCAGTGGAATCTATTAAAAAAGGGGGTGACTGTATTGTTGACTGGTTGGTAAGGTTATTTAATTTATGTATGACTCATGGTGAGGTGCCTGATAATTGGCGGAATGCGTGCATAGTGCCATTGTACAAAGGCAAAGGGGATAAGAGTGAGTGCTCAAATTACAGAGGTATAAGTTTGTTGAGTATTCCTGGTAAATTATATGGGAGGGTATTGATTAAGAGGGTGAAGGCATGTACAGAGCATCAGATTGGGGAAGAGCAGTGTTGTTTCAGAAGTGGTAGAGGATGTGTGGATCAGGTGTTTGCTTTGAAGAATGTATGTGAGAAATACTTAGAAAAGCAAATGGATTTGTATGTAGCATTTATGAATCTGGAGAAGGCATATGATAGAGTTGATAGAGATGCTCTGTGGAAGGTATTAAGAATATATGGTGTGGGAGGAAAGTTGTTAGAAGCAGTGAAAAGTTTTTATCGAGGATGGAAGGCATGTGTACGTGTAGGAAGAGAGGAAAGTGATTGGTTCTCTGTGAATGTAGGTTTGCGGCAGGGGTGTGTGATGTCTCCATGGTTGTTTAATTTGTTTATGGATGGGGTTGTTAGGGAGGTGAATGCAAGAGTTTTGGAAAGAGGGGCAAGTATGAAGTCTGTTGTGGATGAGAGAGCTTGGGAAGTGAGTCAGTTGTTGTTCGCTGATGATACAGCGCTGGTGGCTGATTCATGTGAGAAACTGCAGAAGCTGGTGACTGAGTTTGGTAAAGTGTGTGAAAGAAGAAAGTTAAGAGTAAATGTGAATAAGAGCAAGGTTATTAGGTACAGTAGGGTTGAGGGTCAAGTCAATTGGGAGGTGAGTTTGAATGGAGAAAAACTGGAGGAAGTGGGTTGCTTTAGATATCTGGGAGTGGATCTGGTAGCGGATGGAACCATGGAAGCGTAAGTGAATCATAGGGTGGGGGAGGGGGCGAAAATCCTGAGAGCCTTGAAGAATGTGTGTAAGTCGAGAACATTATCTCGGAAAGCAAAAATGGGTATGTTTGAAGGAATAGTGGTTCCAACAATGTTGTATGGTTGCGAGGCGTGGGCTATGGATAAAGTTGTGCGCAGGAGGGTGGATGTGCTGGAAATGAGAAGTTTAAGGACTATGTGTGGTGTGAGGTGGTTTGATCGAGTAAGTAATGTAAGGGTAAGAGAGATGTGTGGAAATAAAAAGAGCGTGGTTGAGAAAGCAGAAGAGGGTGTTTTGAAATGGTTTGGGCACATGGAGAGAATTAGTGAGGAAATTTTGACCAAGAGGATTTATGTGTCGGAGGTGGGGGGAACGAGAAGTGGGAGACCAAATTGGAGGTGGAAAGATGGAGTGAAAAAGATTTTGAATGATCGGGGCCTGAACATGCAGGAGGGTGAAAGGCGGGCAAGGAATAGAGTGAATTGGATCGGTGTGGTATATCGGGGTTGACGTGCTGTCAGTGGATTGAATCAGGGCATGTGAAGCGTCTGGGGTAAACCATGGAAAGTTGTGTGGGGCCTGGATGTGGAAAGGGAGCTGTGGTTTCGGGCATTATTGCATGACAGCTAGAGACTGAGTGTGAACGAATGGGGCCTTTGTTGTCTTTTCCTAGCGCTACCTCGCACACATGAGGGGGGAGGGGGATGGTATTCCATATGTGGCGAGGTGGCGATGGGAATGAATAAAGGCAGCCAGTGTGATTTGTGTGCATGGGTATATATGTATGTGTCTTTGTGTGTATATATATGTGTACATTGAGATGTATAGGTATGTATATTTTGCGTGTGTGGACGTGTATGTATATACATGTGTATGGGGGTGGGTTGGGCCATTTCTTTCGTCTGTTTCCTTGCGCTACCTCGCAAACTCGGGAGACAGCGACAAAGCAAAATAAATAAATAATAGATATATATGAAGAGCTGGGTTGAGCGTGGACCGACTGCCGCGACCAAGATTCGAACATACGTGAACTCGACCCTTGGCTGGCCCGTGAATGCGTCATGGTCAGCAACGCTAACCGCTATACCAAAGCTACGCCCACCATACCCATGTCATTTACTTGACTGATGATGCGTTTCTGAGTGTTATTCGGGTAATGGCGTCTGCCTGTCACGGCAGCTGCATGGAGCGCTAACCATTCCAAAGATGTAATTGGTGGTTCCGGGCTGTTATTGTAACGGTTGTTACCTGATCGTTACCACAACAGCTGCTGATTAATGATGAATGTAATGGGTGATTCCTGATTATTATTGTAATGGGTGATTCATGATTATTATTGTAATGGGTGATTCATGATTATTATTGTAATGGGTGATTCATGATTATTATTGTAATGGGTGATTCATGATTATTATTGTAATGGGTGATTCATGATTATTATTGTAATGGGTGATTCATGATTATTATTGTAATGGGTGATTCATGATTATTATTGTAATGGGTGATTCATGATTATTATTGTAATGGGTGATTCATGATTATTATTGTAATGGGTGATTCATGATTATTATTGTAATGGGTGATTCATGATTATTATTGTAATGGGTGATTCATGATTATTATTGTAGTGGGTGATTCATGATTATTATTGTAATGGGTGATTCATGATTATTATTGTAATGGGTGATTCATGATTATTATTGTAATGGGTGATTCATGATTATTATTGTAATGGGTGATTCATGATTATTATTGTAATGGGTGATTCATGATTATTATTGTAATGGGTGATTCATGATTATTATTGTAATGGGTGATTCATGATTATTATTGTAATGGGTGATTCATGATTATTATTGTAATGGGTGATTCATGATTATTATTGTAATGGGTGATTCATGATTATTATTGTAATGGGTGATTCATGATTATTATTGTAATGGGTGATTCATGATTATTATTGTAATGGGTGATTCATGATTATTATTGTAATGGGTGATTCATGATTATTATTGTAATGGGTGATTCATGATTATTATTGTAATGGGTGATTCATGATTATTATTGTAGTGGGTGATTCCTAATTATTATTGTAGTGGATACTTTCTGATTATTATGAGAACATTTCCTTCCTGATTATCACTATAACTTGTTCTTCCTGATCATCACCACATGTTCTTCCTAATCATCACCACCACATGTTCTTCCTGATCATCATCATCACATGTTCTTCCTGATCATCATATGTTCTTCCTGATCATCATCACATGTTCTTCCTGATCATCATCATCACATGTTCTTCCTGATCATCATATGTTCTTCCTGATCATCGTCATCACATGTTCTTCCTGATCATCACCAAATGTTCTTCCTGATCATCATCACCACATGTTCTTCCTGATCATCATCACCACATGTTCTTCCTGATCATCATCACATGTTCTTCCTGATCACCATCATCACATGTTCTTCCTGATCACCATCATCACATGATCTTCCTGATCATCATCACCACATGTTCTTTCTGATCATCATCACCACATGTTCTTCCTGATCACCATCATCACATGTTCTTCCTGATCATCACCACATGTTCTTCCTGATCATGATCACCACATGTTCTTCCTGATCATTACCACATGTTCCTCCTGATCATCATCACCACATGTTCTTCCTGATCATCACCACATGTTCTTCCTGATCATCATCATCACATGCTCTTCCTGATCATCATCACCACATGTTCTTCCTGATCATCATCATCACATGCTCTTCCTGATCATCATCACCACATGTTCTTCCTGATCATCATCACCACATGTTCTTCCTGATCATCATCATCACATGTTCTTCCTGATCATCACCACAGTTCTTCTGTCTCCATGTCTCCTGATCATCATCACCACATGTTCTTCCTGATCATCATCACCACATGTTCTTCCAGTCATCATCACCCATGTTCTTCCTGATCACCCCCATCATCACATGTTCTTCCTTCATCATCAACATTGTTCTTCCTGATTCATCACACCACATGGTTCTCCTGATCATCATCACCACATGTTCTTCCTGATCACCATCACCACATGTCTTCTGATCATCATCACCACATGTCTTCCTGATCATACATCACCACATGGTCTCTAATCCCAATGATCTATCAATCACCACACTTGTTCTTCCTGATCATCATCACCACATGTTCTCCTGATCACCTCATCAAATGTTCTCCTTATCACCATCACCACTTGTTCTCTTCCTGATCATGATCACCACATGTTACTTCCTGATCATCATCACCACATGTTCTTCCTGATCATCCATCACCACATGTTCTTCCTGATCATCATCACCCATGTTCTTCCTGATCATCATCACCACATGATTCGTTCCTGATCATCATCACCCAATGTACTTCTGATCACCTCCATCCATGTTCTTCTGATCACCATCACCACTATGTTCTTCCTGATCATCATCACCAACATGTTCTTCCTGATCATCATCATCACATGTTCTTCCTGATCATTATCACCACATGTTCTTCTTGATCATCATCACCACATGTTCTTCCTGATCATCATCACCACACGTTCTTCCTGATCATCATCACCACATGTTCTTCCTGATCATCACCACATGTTCTTCCTGATCATTATCACCACATGTTCTTCCTGATCATCATCACCAAATGTTCTTCCTGATCATCATCACCATATGTTCTTCCTGATCATCATCACCACAGGTTCTTCCTGATCATCATCACCACATGTTCTTCCTGATCATCATCATTACATGTTCTTCCTGATCATTATCACCACATGTTCTTCCTGATCATCATCACCACATGTTCTTCCTGATCATCATCACCACATGTTCTTTCTGATCATCATCACCACATGTTCTTCCTGATCATCACCACATGTTCTTCCTGATCATCATCACCACATGTTCTTCCTGATCATCATCATCACATGTTCTTCCTGATCATTATCACCAGATGTTCTTCTTGATCATCATCACCACATGTTCTTCCTGATCATCATCACCACACGTTCTTCCTGATCATCATCACCACATGTTCTTCCTGATCATCACCACATGTTCTTCCTGATCATCATCACTACATGTTCTTCCTGATCATCATCATCACATGTTCTTCCTGATCATCATCACCACATGTTCTTCCTGATCATCACACATGTTCTTCTGATCATCATCACCACATGTTCTTCCTGATCATCATCACCACATGTTCTTCCTGATCATCATCACCACATGTTCTTCCTGATCATCATCACCACATGTTCTTCCTGATCATCATCACCACATGTTCTTCCTGATCATCATCACCACATGTTCTTCCTGATCATCATCACCACATGTTCTTCCTGATCATCATCACCACATGTTCTTCCTGATCATCATCACCACATGTTCTTCCTGATCATCATCACCACATGTTCTTCCTGATCATTACCACATGTTCTTCCTGATCATCATCACCACATGTTCTTCCTGATCATCATCACACATGTTCTTCCTGATCATCATCACCACATGTTCTTCCTGATCATCACCACATGTTCTTCCTGATCATCATCATCACATGTTCTTCCTGATCATCATCACCACATGTTCTTCCTGATCATCATCACCACATGTTCTTCCTGATCATCATCACCACATGTTCTTCCTGATCATCATCACCACATGTTCTTCCTGATCATCATCACCACATGTTCTTCCTGATCATCATCACCACATGTTCTTCCTGATCATCATCACCACATGTTCTTCCTGATCATCATCATCACATGTTCTTCCTGATCATCATCACCACATGTTCTTCCTGATCATCATCACCACATGTTCTTCCTGATCATCATCACCACATGTTCTTCCTGATCATCATCACCACATGTTCTTCCTGATCATCATACCACATGTTCTTCCTGATCATCATCATCATCATCATCATCCCACATGTTCTTCCTGATCATCATCACCACATGTTCTTCCTGATCATCATCACCACATGTTCTTCCTGATCATCACCACATGTTCTTCCTGATCATCACCACATGTTCTTCCTGATCATCACCACCACATGTTCTTCCTAATCATCATACCACATGTTCTTCCTGATCATCATCATCACATGTTCTTCTTGATCATCATCATCACATGTTCTTCCTGATCATCATCACCACATGTTCATCCTGATCATCACCACCACATGTTCTTCCTGATCATCACCACATGCTCTTCCTGATCATCATCACCACATGTTCTTCCTGATCATCATCACCACATGTTCTTCTTGATCATCATCATCACATGTTCTTCCTGATCATCATCACCACATGTTCTTCCTGATCATCATCACCACATGTTCTTCCTGATCATCATCACCCCATGTTCTTCCTGATCATCATCATCACATGTTCTTCCTGATCATCACCACCACATGTTCTTCCTAATCATCATCACCACATGTTCTTCCTGATCATCATCATCACATGTTCTTCCTGATCATCATCACCACATGTTCTTCTTGATCATCATCATCACGTGTTCTTCCTGATCATCATCACCGCATGTTCTTCTTGATCATCATCATCACATGTTCTTCCTGATCATCATCACCACATGTTCATCCTGATCATCACCACATGCTCTTCCTGATCATCATCACCACATGTTTTCCTGATCTTCACCACATGTTTGTCCTGATCATCACCACATGTTCTTCCTGATCATCATCATCACATGTTCTTCCTGATCATCATCACCGCATGTTCTTCTTGATCATCATCATCACATGTTCTTCCTGATCATCATCACCACATGTTCATCCTGATCATCACCACCACATGTTCTTCCTAATCATCATCACCACATGTTCTTCCTGATCATCATCACCACATGTTCTTCCTGATTATCATCACCACATGTTCTTCCTGATCATCACGCGTGTATAACATGTTCTTCCCGCTCGTGTTGGCCTCTTCCTGCTGCTAAGGCTGGTGTGTCGTAATTCCTATGGTGTGGTAATTGCCGTACCTTCCCTACGTCGTGGGTAAACCCGGGAGCCAATAGGTAGCATCCTGGCCCAGACACACACACACACACACACACACACACACACACACACACATCCTGCTTAGGGAAGCTGTGTGGTAAATTTGGCAGGTGGGTCCTCATGTTGGCCTGCCCGCTGATGCCCTGGTGGGCTGGAGTGGGAGGTTACGTTGGTAGGGGGGGTAGTAGACTGTCTGTGGTACAGCTGGTAAAGGTGGGGGGGACAGTAGACTGTCTGTGGTACAGCTGGTAAAGGTGGGGGGGACAGTAGACTGTCTGTGGTACAGCTGGTAAAGGTGGGGTGGACAGTAGACTGTCTGTGGTACAGCTGGTAAAGGTGGGGTGGACAGTAGACTGTCTGTGGTACAGCTGGTAAAGGTTGGGGGACAGTAGACTGTCTGTGGTACAGCTGGTAAAGGTGGGGTGGACAGTAGACTGTCTGTGGTACAGCTGGTAAAGGTGGGGTGGACAGTAGACTGTCTGTGGTACAGCTGGTAAAGGTGGGGGGGACAGTAGACTGTCTGTGGTACAGCTGGTAAAGGTGGGGTGGACAGTAGACTGTCTGTGGTACAGCTGGTAAAGGTGGGGGGACAGTAGACTGTCTGTGGTACAGCTGGTAAAGGTGGGGTGGACAGTAGACTGTCTGTGGTACAGCTGGTAAAGGTTGGGGGACAGTAGACTGGCTGTGGTACAGCTGGTAAAGGTGGGGTGGACAGTAGACTGTCTGTGGTACAGCTGGTAAAGGTTGGGGGACAGTAGACTGTCTGTGGTACAGCTGGTAAAGGTGGGGTGGACAGTAGACTGTCTGTGGTACAGCTGGTAAAGGTGGGGGGACAGTAGACTGTCTGCGGTACAGCTGGTAAAGGTGGGGTGGACAGTAGACTGTCTATGGTACAGCTCGTAAAGGTGGGGTGGACAGTAGACTGTCTGTGGTACAGCTGGTAAAGGTGGGGTGGACAGTAGACTGTCTGTGGTACAGCTGGTAAAGGTGGGGTGGACAGTAGACTGTCTGTGGTACAGCTGGTAAAGGTGGGGTGGACAGTAGAGTCTCTGTGGTACAGCTGGTAAAGGTGGGGTGGACAGTAGAGTCTCTGTGGTACAGCTGGTAAAGGTGGGGTGGACAGTAGAGTCTCTGTGGTACAGCTGGTAAAGGGGGGCTCTGCTACTCTCTTGGACTGGAACGAGAAACACTCTCTCTCTCTCTCTCTCTCTCTCTCTCTCTCTCTCTCTCTCTCTCTCTCTCTCTCTCTCTCTCTCTCTCTCTCTCTCATGGTTGCTCAGTGTGTGGTTCCCCACCACCTCCACCACCTCCACTCTCGTGTGCTTATGACTAGATCCACGCACACACACACACACACACACACACGGTCATTGCATGTAGTGGAATTCATCAGTCCACTGCACTACCACAATACATGTTCTTTTTCCTCTCCCACATTTTCTAACGCATTTGTGGCTAAGTCTCGCACAATGGCTTGTGGTGGTTCAGTCGTTGCGTGTGTCAAAGAGCCGTTATCTGCTGACGTCAGCAGCGATTGGGTCACCCCTGACTCGTCTGTCATCCATGGTTGAGTAATGTAAGGTCCGCCCCCCCTCCCCCCCTCCCCCCGACCATTCCCTGTAACTCAGGTCTGCCTGAGTTACAGGGAACCCACTCCTGGCGCTGTAACCCGTCGTCTGTACGTTCTCCATACGTTCTTCTCCTGGTTGTTCTTGAAGAACAGCGACCATCGTGGAGGCGGGGCAAGGTCGTCGTGAAACATGGCACATCACTGTGGCAGTGCACGCAGTGTGGCATAGAGTGGCACAGTGTGACACAGTCGTCGCACAGGGAGGGGCTCTGTGTCTGCGGGTCTACCTCGAGACTCGAACATGGACACACATGTCGTCGCGCCACATTCGACCATCGCCCTCCCTCACTTTCCTATCACCAGCGACACACACCCATACCTCACTCCACCCTCCGTGTGGGCCAGGAGTCATCTATCCACCTCCCTTTATTACCCCCGCTCCTCTATCCCATGGCGATGGGCTAGGTTGACACAGCTTCTGGACTCACTCAAACCCATCCTCAGCTATCCGACGTCCCTCTTCGTTCGGTGAGTCATGAACTCACAGACTCATGATGAAAGCCAATTTCTCTTTCCCCTTGACGTTCTGCCATTGCTGCATCACACAACACTACAGTCTCCACACACACACGCCCTCGCCATACACGAGCCACTCCTCTCGTATCTTTATCTGAACTCAATCCCAAACTCTGATAGTCTTCCTCTTGTATCTATCTACCACTTTCATTATCGACCACTCGTTCTTCTATCTTCTATTTTACAGCTATCTATCCATCTATCTTCGTGACCAACGTATCGCCTGCATTGTCACTCTACCCTTCACAGTTAATCAGGTTTCAACGCCACCTGTTCCCTTCCTAATCACTTTCTTCCTCACCTACAAAAAAGTTGATCACCCTTATTACCTTTATCAGTCACTATCCAGGTCCACTCCTTGGCAAGTATGGTAAGGCAGACTTAGTCCTCAGTCATGCTTGCGGTCAATTGGACTCCCGTTTTCTTCATGGAGAGGAGGACCTCCAGCCTCCATTTTCTTCATGGAGTGGAGGACCTCCAGCCTCCGCCCAGTCGTCTGGCGCCTGGCCACTTTTCCACGTTTCCACACACACACACACACACACACACACACACACACACACACGCACACACACACACACACACACACTTTTCCACATCCACTTCACAGTAACTTCCCTTCCACTGCTGTGCCATCTGGCCCGTCTACATCCTCATATCTATGACTCTCTCTCTCTCTCTCTCTCTCTCTCTCTCTCTCTCTCTCTCTCTCTCTCTCTCTCTCTCTCTCTCTCTCTCTCTCTCTCTCTGTGTGTGTGTGTGTGTGTGTGTGTGTGTAGCACTGTGAGTATACTAGATTCTGGGAAGGAAGGTAGAGCGTGGTGGAATGAAGATGCAAGAAATTGATGGAGAAAACGACAAATCTAAAGAAAAACTACCAGAAAACAGCGGTAAATATTGGGCCATAAATATGGTATATAAAGTTTTAAATGAAGGGAAAGCCATTAAAGATCTTACAAGAACGACAATAAATGAGAATTTAAAGGAAAATTAATAAAGTATTGTGGAAGGAGATGTCCAACGTGGGGGACATGAGCGGGTTTGAGATGCGTGAGCGTCTTACACAGGTGTGGGAGATTGCTGGTGAGATAGGGAGAGATGATCTCCCGGAACTGAACGGAAATGAATGGGAAAGTGGCGATACTTTTATCTCAGGGAGAGAGAGAGAGAGAGAGAGAGAGAGAGAGAGAGAGAGAGAGAGAGAGAGAGAGAGCAATGGAAGTCACTTAATAAGGCTTGTGTTTTTTCACACATTCTCATTCCTTACTACTACTACTACTACTACTACTACTACTACTACTACTATTACTACTATTGCTACTACTACTACTACTACTACTACTACTACTACTACTACTACTACTACTACTACTACTACTATTACTACTATTGCTACTACTACTACTACTACTACTACTACTACTACTACTACTACTACTACTACTACTACTACCACCACTACTGCTACTACTACTACTACTTCTACTACTACTACTACTACTACTACTACTTCTACTACTACTACTACCACCACTACTGCTACTACTACTACTACTACTACTACTACTACTACTACTACTACTACTACTACTACTACTACTTCTACTACTACTACTATTACTACCACTACTGCCTTATCTTCCCTGTGTCTCTATCATGAGGAGTCATTAGATATGTTTTTGTCATAAGTATGTAAGTGTGTGTGTGGGTGGGTGGGGGGTGGGTGGGGTGGAGACTACATATATACCAGAACCATTGTCATTCATATTCGGAATAATGATAATGATAATAATAATTATTACAATGATGATACTAATAATGCTACTACTAGTAATTATGATAATAATAACAATGATAATGATAGTAATAATTGTAGTAATGATAATGATCATAATAATGATAACAATAGTATTGATTATGATTATAGCAAAATTATGATAATGAAAAGAACAACAACACGAATGATAATTATAATGATAATGGCGAAGTGGCGCGTCCTAAGGAGTCGCTGTAATCCATGAGGTGTGTCGTACTGTCTGTGTCTCTCTCTCTGTATCTCTCTACTGGGCTTGGATCGTCATAAATCAGATGGGTTGTCTCGAGTACCCATGTTGCGTTGCTTCCTAGATGGGGGGGGAGGGGGACGAAAATGTTAATTTCAGATTAACAAATGTTAGTGATGTTAATGTTGACACTTTCAGGGGCTCCAAGTGGTTCCTGTTTTCATGAGGGGGACGAACGCGTGAAGTTGGGGGGTCCAGAGAGGTGATCAATTATAACTAGTGTGAGATCATGATCAACCACCTGATCAATATGATATAAGACTCGAACCCATACAGTTTGGAACAATGTGTGGGAGGTACAGTTTTACCCACGTTCCGTTTCGACGTAACGTGGGTTTTGCCTCAAGGCGTACCTACAGGGAGAACCCTTACGCCCACCTGTGTTTATCCACCTCCCTGATCCACACGTTGGTCAGTGTGGATCCACATATACAGGGGGTCAAGACCAGGTGAGGCATGTAGTCCCTCCACCTCATTGATTACGAGAGGAGAAGTGCGTCCAGGGGTCGATGCTCCTCAACATCATATGCTCAAGATGCATTCAGGGTATGACCAGGTATGACCTGACCAGCGACACCAGAATGTGTCTCCCAGGCCCTCTGTCTTCTGTTCTTTATATATATCATATGTGTGTGTGTGTGTGTGTGTGTGTGTGTGTGTGTGTGTGTGTGTATTACACATGACAGCTAGAGACTGAGTGTAAACGAATGTGGCCTTTGTTGTCTTTTCCTAGCGCTACCTCGCGCACATGCGGGGGGAGGGGGTTGTTATTTCATGTGTGGCGGGGTGGCGACGGGAAAGGGTGAAGGCAGCAAGTATGAATATGTACATGTGTATATATATATATTTATTTTTTATATTTATTATACTTTGTCGCTGTCTCCCGCGTTTGCGAGGTAGCGCAAGGAAACAGACGAAAGAAATGGCCCCCCCCCCCCCCCCCCCCATACACATGTATATACATACGTCCACACACGCAAATATACATACCTACACAGCTTTCCATGGTTTACCCCAGACGCTTCACATGCCTTGATTCAATCCGCTGACAGCACGTCAACCCCGGTATACCACATCGCTCCAATTCACTCTATTCCTTGCCCTCCTTTCACCCTCCTGCATGTTCAGGCCCCGATCACACAAAATCTTTTTCACTCCATCTTTCCACCTCCAATTTGGTCTCCCTCTTCTCCTCGTTCCCTCCACCTCCGACACATATATCCTCTTGGTCAATCTTTCCTCACTCATTCTCTCCATGTGCCCAAACCACTTCAAAACACCCTCTTCTGCTCTCTCAACCACGCTCTTTTTATTTCCACACATCTCTCTTACCCTTACGTTACTTACTCGATCAAACCACCTCACACCACACATTGTCCTCAAACATCTCATTTCCAGCACATCCATCCTCCTGCGCACAACTCTATCCATAGCCCACGCCTCGCAACCATACAACATTGTTGGAACCACTATTCCTTCAAACATACCCATTTTTGCTTTCCGAGATAATGTTCTCGACTTCCACACATTCTTCAAGGCCCCCAGAATTTTCGCCCCCTCCCCCACCCTATGATCCACTTCCGCTTCCATGGTTCCATCCGCTGCCAGATCCACTCCCAGATATCTAAAACACTTCACTTCCTCCAGTTTTTCTCCATTCAAACTCACCTCCCAATTGACTTGACCCTCAACCCTACTGTACCTAATAACCTTGCTCTTATTCACATTTACTCTTAACTTTCTTCTTCCACACACTTTACCAAACTCAGTCACCAGCTTCTGCAGTTTCTCACATGAATCAGCCACCAGCGCTGTATCATCAGCGAACAACGACTGACTTCCCAAGCTCTCTCATCCCCAACAGACTTCATACTTGCCCCTCTTTCCAAAACTCTTGCATTTACCTCCCTAACAACCCCATCCATAAACAAATTAAACAACCATGGAGACATCACACACCCCTGCCGCAAACCTACATTCACTGAGAACCAATCACTTTCCTCTCTTCCTACACGTACACATGCCTTACATCCTCGATAAAAACTTTTCACTGCTTCTAACAACTTTCCTCCCACGCCATATATTCTTAATACCTTCCACAGAGCATCTCTATCAACTCTATCATATGCCTTCTCCAGATCCATGAATGCTACATACAAATCCATTTGCTTTTCTAAGTATTTCTCACATACATTCTTCAAAGCAAACACCTGATCCACACATCCTCTACCACTTCTGAAACCACACTGCTCTTCCCCGATCTGATGCTCTGTACATGCCTTCACCCTCTCAATCAATACCCTCCCATATAATTTACCAGGAATACTCAATAAACTTATACCTCTGTAATTTATACCTTTGTAATTTGCCTTTGTACAATGGCACTATGCACGCATTCCGCCAATCCTCAGGCACCTCACCATGAGTCATACATACATTAAATAACCTTACCAACCAGTCCACAATACAGTCACCCCCTTTTTTAATAAATTCCACTGCAATACCATCCAAACCTGCTGCCTTGCCGGCTTTCATCTTCCGCAAAGCTTTCACTACCTCTTCTCTGTTTACCAAATCATTTTCCCTAACCCTCTCACTTTGCACACCACCTCGACCAAAACACCCTATATCTGCCACTCTATCATCAAACACATTCAACAAACCTTCAAAATACTCACTCCATCTCCTTTCACTTCACCACTACTTGTTATCACCTCCCCATTAGCCCCCTTCACTGATGTTCCCATTTGTTCCTTTGTCGTAAAAGGCGACTAAAAGGAGTGGGAGCCGGGGAAATGGAAATCCTCCCCTCCTGTAATACTTTTCCATAAGAAGGAACAGAGAACGGAGCCTAGTGAGAACTTTCCGTCTAAGGCTAAGTCCTCTGTTCTTAACGCTACCTCGCTAACGTGGGAAATGGCGAATATGTGTGTGAGTGTATATGTGTGTGTGTCTGTATATGTGTGTGTGTGTGTGTGTGTGTGTGTGTGTACACAAAGAGTGTAGCCTGGGGCTACACCGTGAGTGAAAACTCACCTTTGGCGAGGCTTAACCGATAGAACATTCTTGTCAAAGGAACGTACATTTCCCGCCTGCTGGACGTAGCGCAACGTTAGGCAACAGGGGCCTTGAGAGAGGGGTGTTGGGTAAACACCAGGTCTCTTTCACAGAAATAAGTCATTGAGGAATCGTAGATAAGATACAAGCAATGTGATGGCCTTGATTTGGGCATTCTGTTCCCCGTGTTGTCTCAGATAACATCAACAAATAACAAACAAATACAGAACCCTTTGCCTGTACAGCCAACAAGCAGCCTACAGCCAAGGATAGATAGACAGGGATAGATAAAAGTCTCAGGACCAGCTGGAGGACTCCAGATAGATAGAGAGGGGTAGATAAAAGCCTCACAACCAGCTGGAGGACTCCAGATAGATAGAGCGGGATAGATAAAAGCCTCTCGACCAGCTGGGAGACTCCTGATAGATAGAGAGGGATAGATAAAAGCCTCTCGACCAGCTGGAAGACTCCTGATAGATAGAGAGGGGTAGATAAAAGCCTCAGGGCCAGCTGGGAGACTCCTGGTAGATAGAGAGGGATAGATAAAAGCCTCTCGACCAGCTAGGAGACTCCTGATAGATAGAGAGGGATAGATAAACCACATGACCAGCTGGAAGACTCCTGATAGATAGAGAGGGATAGATAAAAGCCTCTCGACCAGCTGGGAGACTCCTGATAGATAGAGAGGGATAGATAAACCACATGACGAGCTGGAAGACTCCTGATAGATAGAGAGGGATAGATAAAAACCACATGACCAGCTGGAAGACTCCAGATAGATAGAGCGGGATAGATAATTGCCTCACAACCAGCTGGAAGACTCCTGATAGATAGAGAGGGATAGATAAACCACATGACCAGCTGGAAGACTCCATTTCTCGGGCTCACCACTTAACCACCGTCCGCCCCCCCCACTCAAGTGTCGGGGGGAGGGGGGAATCCCCCCCAGTCTTCCTCCCCCTCCTCAAGACCTCACAGATGGCTCTCTCCCCCGCCTCAAGACCTCACAGATGGCTCTCTCCCCCTCCTCAAGACCTCACAGATGGCTCTCTCTCCCCCGCCTCAAGACCTCACAGATGGCTCTCTCCCCCTCCTTAAGACCTCACAGATGGCTCTCTCCCCCGCCTCAAGACCTCACAGATGGCTCTCTCCCCCGCCTCAAGACCTCACAGATGGCTCTCTCCCCCTCCTCAAGACCTCACAGATGGCTCTCTCCCCCGCCTCAAGACCTCACAGATGGCTCTCTCCCCCGCCTCAAGCTGGGGTTTCCCGGTGTGTTCCTATGGAGGGTTGACCCAGTCAGCGCTGATTGGTTAACGGTGTCAGCAGCAGCCGTGGACGACTCATGCAAGCCTGGCGCTGATTGGCTGTTTGTTCTCCGTAGCCTCGTGTTGGCATGCAAGCCTGGCGCTGATTGGCTGTTTGTTGTCCGTAGCCTAGTGTTGTCATGCAAGCCTGGCGCTGATTGGCTGTTTGTTGTCCGTAGCCTAGTGTTGTCATGCAAGCCTGGTGCTGATTGGCTGTTTGTTGTCCGTAGCCTCGTGTTGGCATGCAAGCCTGGTGCTGATTGGCTGTTTGTGTCCGCAGTCGGGGATTCGAATACAAGCCTGGCATTCATTGGCTGTGATATGTTAGTACGGGAAAGCTGGCATACATATAAGCTCAGCTCTGATTGGTTATGATTGGTCGAATCTGATTGGCTATTACCTCTCCATGCCGGGTTGGTAATACATAACCTCATCATTGATTGGCTGGTAGCATGGTCGATCTTTATTATTATTATTACGTTCTTTATTGTATTATTTATCGTTATTGCATCCTTTATTGTATTATTTATCATTATTACATTCTTTATTGTATTATTTATCATTATTGCATTCTTTATTGTATTATTTATCGTTATTACATTCTTTATTGTATTATTTATCATTATTGCATTCTTTATTGTATTATTTATCGTTATTACATTCTTTATTGTATTATTTATCATTATTGCATTCTTTATTGTATTATTTATCGTTATTACATTCTTTATTGTATTATTTATCATTATTGCATTCTTTATTGTATTATTTATCATTATTACATTCTTTATTGTATTATTTATCATTATTACATTCTTTATTGTATTATTTATCATTATTGCATTCTTTATTGTATTATTTATCATTATTACATTCTTTATTGTATTATTTATCATTATTGCATTCTTTATTGTATTATTTATCATTATTACATTCTTTATTGTATTATTTATCGTTATTGTATTCTTTATTGTATTATTTATCATTATTGCATTCTTTATTGTATTATTTATCATTATTACATTCTTTATTGTATTATTTATCATTATTGCATTCTTTATTGTATTATTTATCATTATTACATTCTTTATTGTATTATTTATCATTATTGCATTCTTTATTGTATTATTTATCATTATTGCATTCTTTATTGTATTATTTATCATTATTGTATTCTTTATTGTATTATTTATCATTATTGCATTCTTTATTGTATTATTTATCATTATTACATTCTTTATTGTATCATTTATCATTATTACATTCTTTATTGTATTATTTATCATTATTGCATTCTTTATTGTATTATTTATCATTATTACATTCTTTATTGTATTATTTATCATTATTGCATTCTTTATTGTATTATTTATCATCATTACACTTTATCATTATTACGTTTCTGTTTTATAATTTTCCATTATTTCGCTCTTTATCATTATTATGTTCTTTATTTTCTCATTTATCGTTATCACGCTCTTTATTACGCTCTTTATCATTCATCATTATTATTCTCCTTATTGTATCGTTATTACGCTTTTTATCATTTATCATTATTATACTTATTATTGTATCATTATTACCCTCTTTATTATCTATCATTATTATTCTCTTAATTGTATTATTATTACGCTATTTATTATCATTTATCATTACTAAGATCTTTGTTGTATCATTATTACGCTATTTATTATCATTTATCATTACTAAGATCTTTGTTGTATCATTATTACGCTATTTATTATCATTTATCATTACTAAGATCTTTGTTGTATCATTATTACGCTATTTATTATCATTTATCATTACTAAGATCTTTGTTGTATCATTATTACGCTATTTATTATCATTTATCATTACTAAGATCTTTGTTGTATCATTATTACGCTATTTATTATCATTTATCATTACTAAGATCTTTGTTGTATCATTATTACGTCGGTCGCCACTGAAGCGGAAATGGGCTGTGTTACGCTCCCTTCGTCTTGAGTATGTCGGCCTGTGTTGGGCTATGCTAGCTTATGTTAGGCTACATTGGGCTATGTTGGCCTATGCTGGGCTATGTTGGCCTATGCTGGGCTATGTGGTGTTATGTTGGGCTATGTTGGCCTATGCTGGGCTATGTGGTGTTATGTTGGGCTATGTTGGCCTATGATGGGCTATGTGGTGTTATGTTGGGCTATGTTGGCCTGTGATGGGCTATGTGGTGTTATGTTGGGCTATGTTGGCCTATAATGGGCTATGTGGTGTTATGTTGGGCTATGTTGGCCTATGATGGGCTATGTGGTGTTATGTTGGGCTATGTTGGCCTATGATGGGCTATGTGGTGTTATGTTGGGCTATGTTGGGCTATGTTGGCCTATGCAGGGCTATGTTGGGCTATGTTGGCCTATGATGGGCTATGTGGTGTTATGTTGGGCTCTGCTGGGCTATGTGGTGTTATGCTGGGCTAAGCTGGCCTATGGTGCGCTATGCTGGGCTGTGTTTGGCCATGTCGGGCTATACTGGGCTATGTTGGGCTATGTTGGCCTATGTTGAGCTATGCTGGGCTGTGTTTGACTATGTCGGGCTATGTTGGCCTATGTTGGGCTATGTTTGACTATGTCGGGCTATGTTGGCCTATGTTGGGCTATGCTGGGCTATGTTTGACTATGTCGGGCTATGTTGGCCTATGTTGGCCTATGCTGGGCTATGTTGGGCTATGTTGGTATTTCGACCCCTCATAAACCATCGAGTGGTCACATTTCCTTAAGACTCGCAATGCCTTATCTTCAGCCACGGAATGTAATACGTGCATGAGATACATGTAATGTAATCTGACCAGAATTACATTGCCAAGGTAATTTGTCTGATCGGAGTGTCTCTGTTACCTCTCTCTCTCTCTCTCTCTCTCTCTCTCTCTCTCTCTCTCTCTCTCTCTCTCTCTCTCTCTCTCTCTCTCTCTCTCTCTCTCTCTCTCTCTCTCTCTCTATCTATCTATCTATCTGTCTGTCTATCTATCTCTTATCTGGCAGGAATTACATTAAGGGAATTGATAAGGTGGAAGATTGGAAGGAAAAAAGATAAAAGATACACCAAATTTCCAGCCATTGTCATGTGGGTGATTACAGGAGAATAGATTACAGTGAACATGATGTATCTGGCATTACAGGACATTACAGTCAATGTTTTTATCAAAGAATAAAGTTCAGTGGATAAATATATATATATATATTTTATACCTGGTCGCTGTTTCCTGCGTCAGCGAGGTAGCGCCAGGAAACAGACGAAGAATGGCCCATCCACTCATATATATATATATATGTATATATATATATATATATATATATATATATATATGTGTGTATATATATATATATATATATATATATATATATATATATATATATATATATATATATATATATATATATGGATTGAACCAAGGCATATGAAACGTCTGGGGTAAACCATGGAAAGTTCTGTGGGGCCTGGATGTGGAAAGGGAGATGTGGTTTCGGTGCATTATACATGACAGCTAGAGACTGAGTGTGAACGAATGTGGCCTTTGTTGTCTTTTCCTAGCTCTACCTCGCGCGCGTGCGGGGGAAGGGGGTTGTTATTTCATGTGTGGCGGGATGGTGACGGGAATGAATAAAGGCAGCAAGTATGAATTATGTACATGTGTATATATGTATATGTCTGTGTATGTTATGTATATGTATACGTTGAAATGTATAGGTATGTATATGTGCGTGTGTGGACGTGTATGTATGTACATGTGTATGTGGGTGGGTTGGTCCATTCTTTCGTCTGTTTCCTTACGCTACCTCGTTAACGCGGGAGACAGCGACAAAGTATAATAATGATAATGATAATCATGTATTCATATATGCCCACACGCACATATACATACATACATACATACAAGAACTTATGCATACATATACATATACATATTCATACTTGCTTACCTTCATCCATTTCTGTTGCTACCCCGCCCCACTGGAAAACAGCATCGCTGTCCCCTGCTTCAGCGAGGCTGTCATGCAATAATGCACCGAAACCACAGCTCCCTTTCCACATCCAGGCCCCACAGAACTCTCCACGGTTTACCCCAGACGCTTCATATGCCCTGGTTCAATCCATTGACAGCACGTCGACCCCGGTATATCACATCGTTCCAATTCACTCTATGAATGGAAATACCTCAGGCAGCAATAACAAAATCAGTAGCCTAATCAGTTGCTTAATATAATCAGTAGACTAATATCATCCACTGCTCAGTATGATTATCATAATGTAATCCGGAGCTTAATATGATCAGATCCCTGATATAATCCATTGTCTCATATGAATACCTTAATGTAATCATTAATCTAATATGATCAGATGCCTGGTCTCATCCATTGCCTCATATGAATACTGCAATGTAATCATTAATGTAATCAGTAGGCCAAATATTTTGTAATGGCTGTAAGACTGAAAAAATATAAAGTGTTCAATACAGTGGTTTGGTTTGATGGGTCATGCATACGTAATCACACGAGATGACACGGCAACAAAATGCAGATCATGGCCACCACTGCAGAAGTAACCACCACTGCAGAAGTAACCACCACTGCAGAAGTAGCTACCACTGCAGAAGTAGCCACCACTGCCAAAGTAACCACCACTGCAGAAGTAACCACCACTGCAGAAGTAACCACCACTGCAGAAGTAACCACCACTGCAGAAGTAACCACCACTGCAGAAGTAACCCCTGGTCTAGTGAAGGAACTTGAGGCATGTCCTCTGTAATAAGGCAGACTGGACCTCCTCACCCCCTCTCCTCTCTCTCTCTCTCTCTCTCTCTCTCTCTCTCTCTCTCTCTCTCTCTCTCTCTCTCTCTCTCTCTCTCTCTCTCACAGATCCTACGCCAGGACTTCGTGGATGCGGCCAGCCTTCCTAGAACGGCCAAGATATTTTTTCTTACCCATTGTGTATATATTACACATGAATATGACAACTTACTTTTTTGGTCATTGTATATATTACACATGAATATGACAACTTACTTTTTTGGTCATTGTATATATTACACATGAATATGACAACTTACTTTTTTGGTCATTGTATATATTACACATGAATATGACAACTTACTTTTTTGGTCATTGTATATATTACACATGAATATGACAACTTACTTTTTTGGTCATTGTATATATTACACATGAATATGACAACTTACTTTTTTTGAGTCATTGTATATATTACACGTGAATATGACAACTTACTTTTTTTGAGTCATTGTATATATTACACATGAATATGACAACTTACTTTTTTTGAGTCATTGTATATATATATATATATATATATATATATATATATATATATATATATATATATATATATATATATAGATAGATAGATAGATAGATAGATAGATATATATGTGTGTGTGTGTGTGTGTGTGTGTGTGTGTGTGTGTGTGTGTGTGCGTGTGTGTGTGTGTAGTTTGGTAGGGAATAGTTAAGAAACAACGACCAATACTGACGAATAGGAGGGCTGAACCACGGGGGTGTGTGGGGGGTGGTTGTTGCCGACCACTGGGAGGGAGGGGGGAGGGCCCAACGCCCAAGGGGGGGGTGTGTGTTGGGGGGGGGCTTTGGTGGAGAACCCTGGAAGGATGAGGGGGGAGGGGAGGGAGGGGGGGAGGGGGGGAGGGAGGGGGGGGGAGAGCCTAACCCCCAACCCAAGCCTCCGTGGAAAGTTCCCACCGACTCCCCCCCCCCCCTTCCACTTCCCCCTCCCCTCCTCCCCCTGCCCCGCTAGCCAGACGGGGCACTATAGGGACAAGCCACGCGTATTCTAACAAGGGCGGTTGGCTTACCGTCCCAGCACTTGGTCGTAGGCCATGAAAGGGGCCAGAGCTTTGGCCATCCCTCTCTTGCACTGGGGGGGGGGGAAGTGAAGTGGGGGGGGGACTTCATGCTACTTCGCACGATCGAAGCCCTTGCGAGGTTTCCGATGTAAACCCCCTCCCCCTCCCCCCCCCCTTTTCCCCCCTCGTCAAGTCCACACATGTGTGTGGGGGGGGGATGGAATTGTAAGGGGGGGAAGAAGGGGGGGGGATGACGATATTGGTGTGTCGTAAGGTCGCAACCCACATGATCCTTGTATGGCATTTAAGGTAGGCGTCTCTCTCTCTCTCTCTCTCTCTCTCTCTCTCTCTCTCTCTCTCTCTCTCTCTCTCTCTCTACGTCCGTACACAGCGACGGTGTTGTGGAAAATTCCGACACGCGCGCGTGTGTATGTGTGTGCGCGGGGCAGTGGCGCAGTATGTCATCGCGCATCAGGGGGGGGGGGGGGGCCGGCCCGCCCCCCCCCCCTATGTTGCTCGACTGACCCCCGGGGGGGGGAGGGAGGGTGGTGGGGTTGAAATGGGGGGAGGGAGGTTGATACTGGGGGGTTGTAGGGGGGGTGTTGGGGGTTGGTGGGGTTGAAATGGGGGGAGGGAGGATGATACTGGGGGGTTGTGGGGGGTGTTGGGGGGTTGGTTGGGTTGAAATGGGGGGAGGGAGGTTGATACTGGGGGGTTGTGGGGGGTGTTGGAGGGGTGGTTGGGTTGAAATGGGGGGAGGGAGGTTGATACTGGGGGGTTGTGGGGGGATGTTGGGGGGGGAGGGTGGTGGGGTTGAAATGGGGGGAGGGAGGTTGATACTGGGGGTTTGTGGGGGGTGTTGGGGGGGTGGTTGGGTTGATATGGGGGGAGGGAGGATGATACTGGGGGGTTGTAGGGGGTGTTGGGTGGGTGGTGGGGTTGAAATGGGGGAGGGAGGATGATACTGGGGGGTTGTGGGGGGTGTTGAGGGGGTGGTTGGGTTGAAATGGGGGGAGGGAGGATGATACTGGGGGGTTGTGGGGGGAGTTGAGGGGTTGGTGGGGTTGAAATGGGGGGAGGGAGGTTGATACTGGGGGGTTGTGGGGGGTGTTGGGGGGATGGTGGGGTTGAAATGGGGGGAGGGAGGATGATACTGGGGGGTTGTGGGGGGTGTTGAGGGGGTGGTTGGGTTGAAATGGGGGGAGGGAGGTTGATACTGGGGGGTTGTGGGGGGATGTTGGGGGGTTGGTGGGGTTGAAATTGGGGAGGGAGGTTGATACTGGGGGGTTGTGGGGGAGTTGGGGGGGGTTGGTTGGGTTGAAATGGGGGAGGGAGGTTGATACTGGGGGGTTGTGGGGGGTGTTGGGGGGGTGGTTGGGTTGAAATGGGGGAGGGAGGATGATACTGGGGGGTTGTGGGGGGTGTTGGGGGGATGGTGGGGTTGAAATGGGGGGAGGGAGGTTGATACTGGGGGGTTGTGGGGGGGAGTTGAGGGGGTGGTTGGGTTGAAATGGGGGGAGGGAGGATGATACTGGGGGGTTGTGGGGGGATGTTGGGGGGATGGTGGGGTTGAAATGGGGGGAGGGAGGATGATACTGGGGGGTTGTAGGGGGGGTTGTGTGGGGGGTTTTGTGGGGGGGGGGCTGGTTGATGAGGTGACCATCACATCGTTGCAGGGGAGCGGTCGGCCCCCTTCCTCGTTGTCGTCCATGTTTACGTCATCAGGTAACGAGTGACCCGCCAGGGCTAACAACGCGCGAAGAAAATGGGGAGGGGGAGTTGGGGAGGGGGGAAAGTGGTAGAGAAAACGCGAATTAGCAATATAGCTCATACTAGCCTTCAAGAAAAAGAGGTAAAAGATAATTGGAGGGGGGGAGGGTATTTTGTAGGGAGGGAGGGTATTGTAGAGGGGGGAGGGTATTGTAGAGGGGGAGGGTATTGTATAGGGGGAGGGTATTGTAGAGGGGGGAGGATATTGTAGAGGGGGAGGATATTGTAGAGGGGAGGGTATTGTAGAGGGGGAGGGTATTGTAGAGGGGGAGGGTATTGTAGAGGGGGAGGATATTGTAGAGGGGGAGGCTGTTGTAGAGGGGGAGGATATTGTAGAGGGGGAGGGTATTGTAGAGGGGGAGGGTATTGTAGAGGGGGAGGGTATTGTAGAGGGGGGAGGATATTGTAGAGGGGGAGGGTATTGTAGAGGGGGGAGGGTATTGTAGAGGGGGAGGGTATTTTGTAGGGAGGGAGGGTATTGTAGAGGGGGAAGGGTATTGTAGAGGGGGAGGGTATTGTAGAGGGGGAGGGTATTGTAGAGGGGGGAGGGTATTGTAGAGGGGGAGGGTATTTTGTAGGGAGGGAGGGTATTGTAGAGGGGGAGGGTATTGTAGAGGGGGAGGGTATTGTAGAGGGGAGGGTATTGTAGAGGGGGAGGGTATTGTAGAGGGGGAGGGTATTGTAGAGGGGGGAGGGTATTGTAGAGGGGGAGGGTATTTTGTAGGGAGGGAGGGTATTGTAGAGGGGGAGGGTATTGTAGAGGGGGAGGGTATTGTAGAGGGGGGAGGGTGGTATTTCCTCCTTGGCTTATCACCTAATCAGTGTAGATCGTGGGAGTATGTTTCTTACGAATGCGATAGATAGATAGATAGATAGATAGATAGGAGCGATATTATGTACATATATCCCCCACACCCCCCACATCAACCCACCCACACACAACTCCCCCTTCACCCACAACCCCCCCTCCTCATCCCCCATCACTCGGGCGGTGTTAGCGAAGGGAAGGAGATAAGATTAGACTGATAACACGTAGCCTGGTGGGGGGGGGGGGAGAAAAAGAGGGGAGGGAGAGAAATATGTGAACGAAGGAAGTGTGTGTGTGTGGGTGTGTGTGGGTGTGTGGGTGTGGGGGGGGGGTGAAGCAGTAGTAAGGTGGGAGGGTCGGGTTAATCGTTCGTTATCCCCGGTGTACACAACGTGTTTATGACCCTTATCATCTCAGGGGCAGTTGGGGGGGGTGTGGCCTTATCTTATCTCCCCTCGGAAGAAATTCTTTTTTTTACGTGTGAGGGGTGAGTTAAAGGGGGAGGGGGGGGGGGAAAGGTGGGGGGTGTGTGTGTGGGTAATCACCTCCACACCCCCCCACACCCCCCATTCTGTCTAATTCTTGTGGGGAATTTATACGTATTAGAATAGGAAATATTTTATTTTGTATTTATTCATTTTGCTTTGTCGCTGTCTCCCGCGTTAGCGAGGTAGCGCAAGGAAACTGACGAAAGAATGGCCCAACCCACCCATATACACATGTATATACATACACGTCCACACACGCAAATATACATACCTATACATCTCAATGTATACATATATAGACAAACACAGACATATACATATATACACATGTACATAATTCACACTGTCTGCCTTTATTCATTTCCATCGCCACCTCGCCACACATGGAATACCATCCCCCTCCCCTGTCATGTGTGCGAGGTAGCGCTAGGAAAAGACAACAAAGGCCACTTCGTTCACACTCAGTCTTTAGCTGTCATGTAATAATGCACCGAAACCACAGCTCCCTTTCCACATCCAGGCCCCACAGAACTTTCCATGGTTTACCCCAGACGCTTCACATGCCCTGGTTCAATCCATTGACAGCACGTCGACCCCGGTATACCACATCGTTCCAATTCACTATTCCTTGCACGCCTTTCACCCTCCTGCATGTTCAGGCCCCTATCACTCAAAATCTTTTTCACTACATCTTTCCACTTCCAATTTGGTCTCCCACTTCTCCTCGTTCCCTCCACCTCTGGCACACATATATCCTCTTGGTCAATCTTTCCTCACTCATTCTCTCCATGTGACCAAACCATTTCAAAACACCCTCTTCTCTCTCAACCACACTCTTTTTATTTCCACACATCTCTCTTACCCTTACGTTACTTACTCGATCAAACCACCTCACACCACACATTGTCCTCAAACATCTCATTTCCAGCACATCCACCCTCCTGCGCACAACTCTATCCATAGCCCACTCCTCGCAACCATACAACATTGGACCCACTATTCCTTCAAACATAGCCATTTTTGCTTTCCGAGATAGTGGTCTCGACTTCCAAACATTCTTCAAGGCTCCCAGAATTTTCGCCCTCTCCCCCACCCTATGATTCACCTCCGCTTCCATGGTTCCATCCGCTACCAGATCCACTCCCAGATATCTAAAACACTTCACTTCCTCCAGTTTTTCTCCATTCAAACTTACCTCCCAATTGACTTGACCCTCAACCCTACTGTACCTAATAACCTTGCTCTTATTCACATTTACTCTTAACTTTCTTCTTTCACACACTTTACCAAACTCTAGTCACCAGCTTCTGCAGTTTCTCACATGAATCAGCCACCAACGCTGTATCATCAGCGAACAACAAATAGGAAATATAATTGTTAATTATTTTTCAGTAATTATTTATGTAAATTATATTTTTTGATAATTATTTCTTATCATTGAATGAGTGTGAGCCAAATTACGACACGAGGGGCACTCATCGTTTCCCGAGTTACGATGGTAGCGCCCGAGACTCGATATTCTCTCCATAGTCTCCGTGTTTTTTTTTTAAATTAGGAAGTCGGTACGACCCGGTGCGACCCTTGAGCATGAAGGTACGACCCCTAAGCACGACGGTACGACCCCTTGAGCACGACTATACGACCCTTGAACACGACGGTGCGACTCTTGAGCATGACGGTACGATCCTTGTGCACGACGGTACGACCCTTGAGCACGACGATACGACCCTTGAGCACGACGATACGACCCTTGAACACGACGGTACGACTTTTGAGCACGACGGTACGACCCTTGTGCACGACGGTACGACCCTTGTGCACGACGGTACGACCTTTGAGCACGACGATACGACCCTTGAGCACGACGGTACGACCCTTGAACACGACGGTACCTTCGTGCTCAAGGGTCGTACTGGTCCCCCGGGCTGTGGCACAACGCATACGACAGCAGCGCCACAAAACACGATTCACTCAGCGACTCTCACTGTGGGTGGAACACACACACACACACACACACACACACACACACACACCGTGCGCCATGTTCACTCATGTTCTACACTCGGTGGAACACACACACACACACACACACACACACACACACACACACACACACACACACACACACACACACACACACACACACCGTGCGCCATGTTCACTCATGTTCTACAGTGGGTGGAACACACACACACACACCACACACACACACACACACACCGTGCGCCATGTTCACTCATGTTCTACAGTGGGTGGAACACACACACACACACACACACACACACACACACACGCATACACACACACACACACACACACACACACGCATACACACACACACACACACCGTGCGCCATGTTCACTCATGTTCTACAGTGGGTGGAACACACACACACACACACACACACACACACACACGAACCATTGATCACACACGTACCCACGAGGGTTGCACTAACGGGGAATTCCTTAGTGGTTATCACCCACGATACCTACGTGTATCACATACGTACCACTGGTGGTGATCACCAACTGATACTTATGTGGTGATCACCATTACGATACCTTACTGTGGTTGAATCACCATTACGATACTTACTGGTGGTTGATCACCATTACGATACCTTATGATGGTTGATCACCATTACGATACCTTACTGTGGTTGATCACCATTACGATACCTTACTGTGGTTGATCACCATTACGATACCTTACTGATGGTTGATCACCATTACGATACCGTTACTGGTGGTTGATCACCATACGATACCTTACTGGTGTTGATCACCATTACGATACCTTACTGGTGGTTGATCACCACTACGATACCTTACTGATGGTTGATCACCATTACGATACCTTACTGATGGTTGATCACCATTACGATACCTTACTGGTGGTTGATCACCATTACGATACCTTACTGGTGGTTGATCACCATTACGATACCTTACTGATGGTTGATCACCATTACGATACCTTACTGGTGGTTGATCACCATTACGATACCTTACTGGTGGTTGATCACCATTACGATACCTTACTGATGGTTGATCACCACTACGATACCTTACTGGTGGTTGATCACCATTACGATACCTTACTGATGGTTGATCACCACTACGATACCTTACTGGTGGTTGATCACCACTACGATACCTTACTGGTGGTTGATCACCATTACGATACCTTACTGATGGTTGATCACCATTACGATACCTTACTGGTGGTTGATCACCATTACGATACCTTACTGATGGTTGATCACCATTACGATACCTTACTGATGGTTGATCACCATTACGATACCTTACTGGTGGTTGATCACCATTACGATACCTTACTGATGGTTGATCACCATTACGATACCTTACTGATGGTTGATCACCATTACGATACCTTACTGGTGGTTGATCACCATTACGATACCTTACTGATGGTTGATCACCATTACGATACCTTACTGGTGGTTGATCACCACTACGATACCTTACTGGTGGTTGATCACCATTACGATACCTTACTGATGGTTGATCACCATTACGATACCTTACTGGTGGTTGATCACCATTACGATACCTTACTGGTGGTTGATCACCATTACGATACCTTACTGGTGGTTGATCACCACTACGATACCTTACTGGTGGTTGATCACCATTACGATACCTTACTGATGGTTGATCACCATTACGATACCTTACTGGTGGTTGATCACCACTACGATACCTTACTGGTGGTTGATCACCATTACGATACCTTACTGGTGGTTGATCACCACTACGATACCTTACTGGTGGTTGATCACCATTACGATACCTTACTGGTGGTTGATCACCATTACGATACCTTACTGGTGGTTGATCACCATTACGATACCTTACTGGTGGTTGATCACCACTACGATACCTTACTGGTGGTTGATCACCATTACGATACCTTACTGGTGGTTGATCACCATTACGATACCTTACTGGTGGTTGATCACCATTACGATACCTTACTGGTGGTTGATCACCATTACGATACCTTACTGGTGGTTGATCACCATTACGATACCTTACTGGTGGTTGATCACCATTACGATACCTTACTGATGGTTGATCACCATTACGATACCTTACTGGTGGTTGATCACCACTACGATACCTTACTGGTGGTTGATCACCATTACGATACCTTACTGGTGGTTGATCACCATTACGATACCTTACTGGTGGTTGATCACCACTACGATACCTTACTGGTGGTTGATCACCATTACGATACCTTACTGATGGTTGATCACCATTACGATACCTTACTGGTGGTTGATCACCACTACGATACCTTACTGATGGTTGATCACCATTACGATACCTTACTGGTGGTTGATCACCATTACGATACCTTACTGATGG
The DNA here is from genome assembly GCF_036320965.1 of Panulirus ornatus. Lineage (NCBI taxonomy): Eukaryota > Metazoa > Arthropoda > Malacostraca > Decapoda > Palinuridae > Panulirus > Panulirus ornatus. The sequence goes on from NC_092279.1 coordinate 1,533,882, forward strand.
TTGATCACCATTACGATACCTTACTGGTGGTTGATCACCACTACGATACCTTACTGATGGTTGATCACCACTTACGATACCTTACTGGTGGTTGATCACCATTACGATACCTTACTGGTGGTTGATCACCATTACGATACCTTACTGATGGTTGATCACCATTACGATACCTTACTGGTGGTTGATCACCACTACGATACCTTACTGATGGTTGATCACCATTACGATACCTTACTGGTGGTTGATCACCATTACGATACCTTACTGGTGGTTGATCACCACTACGATACCTTACTGATGGTTGATCACCATTACGATACCTTACTGGTGGTTGATCACCACTACGATACCTTACTGATGGTTGATCACCATTACGATACCTTACTGGTGGTTGATCACCATTACGATACCTTACTGGTGGTTGATCACCACTACGATACCTTACTGATGGTTGATCACCATTACGATACCTTACTGGTGGTTGATCACCATTACGATACCTTACTGATGGTTGATCACCATTACGATACCTTACTGGTGGTTGATCACCACTACGATACCTTACTGATGGTTGATCACCACTACGATACCTTACTGATGGTTGATCACCACTACGATACCTTACTGGTGGTTGATCACCACTACGATACCTTACTGGTGGTTGATCACCATTACGATACCTTACTGGTGGTTGATCACCACTACGATACCTTACTGGTGGTTGATCACCACTACGATACCTTACTGGTGGTTGATCACCATTACGATACCTTACTGATGGTTGATCACCACTACGATACCTTACTGGTAGTTGATCACCATTACGATACTTTACTGGTGGTTTGCTTTGACCGAGGGGAAGGGGAAGGGGGAGGGGGGAGTTGTACACTCGTGAGGCCCCCATCTCTTGTAATGTACGGGGAGGGAGTTGTACACTCGTGGGGCCCCCATCTCTTGTAGTGTACGTGGAGGGAGTTGTACACTCGTGGGGCCTCATCTCTTGTACTGTACGGGGAGGGAGTTGTACACTCGTGGGCCCCCATCTCTTGTAATGTACGGGGAGGGAGTTGTACACTCGTGGGGCCTCATCTCTTGTAATGTACGGGGAGGGAGTTGTACACTCGTGGGGCCCCCATCTCTTGTAGTGTACGTGGAGGGAGTTGTACACTCGTGGGGCCTCATCTCTTGTACTGTACGGGGAGGGAGTTGTACACTCGTGGGCCCCCATCTCTTGTATTGTACGGGGAGGGAGTTGTACACTCGTGGGCCCCCATCTCTTGTACTGTACGGGGAGGGAGTTGTACACTCGTGGGGCCCCCATCTCTTGTAGTGTACGTGGAGGGAGTTGTACACTCGTGGGGCCTCATCTCTTGTACTGTACGGGGAGGGAGTTGTACACTCGTGGGGGCCCCATCTCTTGTGTGTGTGTGTGTGTGTGTGTGTGAGTGTGTGTGTGTGTGTGTGTGTCTTGTCTTACGTCGACCCCACACAAATTACCATTGAAGGTAATTAAGAGTAACAAGGCAATTAACCTTAGGGTCATTACGCTGCTACACCACATTCAACCTATGATCATTAGCGTTGGGATGGTCGCCCCGTGTTCTGATCATATTGTCCCACGTTGTCCCACGTTGTCCCAGTGGGGCGCGTGATGGCCAGGTGGGGGTTCGTTGCAACACCCACTGATATGGTCTTCCCCTGCAGTGGTCCCTGTTATGGACCCCACCCACCCACCCACTCACACCCACCCTCCCCTCCAAACCCACCCCTCCCCACTGCCTTGGTTTTCCCCACGTACACCCATTGCTTGGTTCTCCCCACCCACCCCTTTGCTTCGTTCTCCCCAGTCACCCCACCTCCCACCCCTTTGCTTGGTTCTCCCCACCCCCCCCAGCCTTGCTTGGTTCACCCCAGTCCATCACCCCCAGCCTTGCTTGGTTCTCCCCAGTCCCCCAGCCTTGCTTGGTTCTCCCCAGTCCCCCAGCCTTGCTTGGTTCACCCCAGTCCCCCTCACCCCGACCCTTGCTTGGTTCTCCCCACCCCCCCAGCCTTGCTTGGTTCTCCCCAGTCCCCCTCACCCCGACCCTTGCTTGGTTCTCCCCAGTCCCCCCACCTTGCTTGGTTCACCCCAGTCCATCACCCCCACCTTGCTTGGTTCACCCCACCTCCCACCCCTTTGCTTGGTTCTCCCCACCCCCCCAGCCTTGCTTGGTTCACCCCAGTCCATCACCCCCACCTTGCTTGGTTCTCCCCACCCCCCCAGCCTTGCTTGGTTCACCCCAGTCCATCACCCCCACCTTGCTTGGTTCTCCCCACCCCCCCAGCCTTGCTTGGTTCTCCCCAGTCATGCACCTCCCCCACCGCCCCTTGCTTGGTTCTCCACACATATGTGTGTACAGTCCTCCTCCTCCTCCTTCCACTGTACATCACCTTCTTCTGATAAGATGTGCGCTTGGTGCAGCCCATGTGCACATGTACTCACCCACCTACGTATGTCAGTGTACACAACCCACTGTACACTCTGTACTTGCCTCCACCTGCCTCGTGTGCACACTCCACTGTACACTCTGTACTTGCCTCCACCTGCCTCGTGTGTACATCCCAATGTACACTCCGTACTTGCCTCCACCTGCCTCGTGTGCACATCCCACTGTACACTCTGTACTTGCCTCCACCTGCCTCGTTTGTACACCCCACTGTACATTCTGTACTTGCCTCCACCTGCCTCGTGTGTACACCCCACTGTACACTCTGTACTTGCCTCCACCTGCCTCGTGTGCACACCCCACTGTACACTCTGTACTTGCCTCCACCTGCCTCGTGTGTACATCCCAATGTACACTCCGTACTTGCCTCCACCTGCCTCGTGTGCACATCCCACTGTACACTCTGTACTTGCCTCCACCTGCCTCGTGTGCACACCCCACTGTACACTCTGTACTTGCCTCCAGCTGTCTCCAGTTATGTACCCATCACTCATGCTATCACAAATGTAATTCATTCGTGTATGTATTGTACATCTGCAGCTCAACATTACATTACGTACTGCGTTCTCACCTATGTGATCTGTCCTCAAATTCTGTTGTAGTATTAGAACGAAACCCAAATATACTTCATATTCTATCTGTGGTATTAGAACGAATCCCTAAAATTCTTCAAATTCTATCTGTGGTATTAGAACGAACCCCTAAAATCCCCCAAATTCTATTTGTGGTATTACGACGAACACCTAAAATCCTCAGAATCTATCTGTAGTATTAGAACGGACCCGAAACCCTCTATAGACGTCTATAGCGCATTAGAATTGCTTTGTCACTTCTCGATAGGAGGGGGTCCTTGTGGGACCCCGAGCCTCCACTTGGGCCCCCCTTGTCGTGTGTCGATGTGTATTTTTGTACCCACTGTAACGCTCTGTACTCCTCACCACGTACCCATAGTGAGGTACAGTTACAGTGACCCGAGCCGTCCTTGAAATGCTTTGTTTATGTGTACGTAGATAATGACGTGGGAGTCACGGTTGATAAATAGATTTCATTGTACATTGGACTCTGACGTTCTTTCTTGGTTGGTAAGGTTGTAATCATCCCTTCCTTGGCTGTTTACACTCCCCCCTCCATACCCTTACTTGTCTTTCGATAGTTCCCTATAGGTTTACCAGAGTTTCTCCCCTCTTGATTCGTTCCTAGAGTTTCTCCCCTCTTGATTCGTTCCTAGAGTTTCTCCCCTCTTGATTCGTTCCTAGAGTTTCTCCCCTCTTGATTCGTTCCCAAGGTCCTCATTGTTTCGTTTCCAGAGTCTCCTTTTGCTTCACTCCTAGCCCCCCCTTGATTCGTTGAATCCTAGAGTTCCCCCTTGATTCGTTGAATCCTAGAGTTCCCCCTTGATTCGTTGAATCCTAGAGTTCCCCCTTGATTCGTTCACAGAGTTTCCACCATGATTCGTTCCTTAAGTCCCCCCGTTGCTTCGTTCCCACAGTCCCCCCTTGCTTCGTTCCCAGAATGCTCCTTGTTTCGTTTCCACAGTCGCCCCATGTTTCATTCCCAGAGTTCCCCCTTGCTTCGTTCCCATTATCTCCCCTAGTATCGTTCTCACAGTTCCCCCTTGCTTCGGTTTCCACATTCTCTCCCTTCCCTTCCCTTCCCTTTTCTTTTCTTTCCTTTTCTTTCCCAAGGAGGAAGGTATGTAAACATCAGACGCTATGGTCTGCCGGAGAGTGTACGAGGGACGTGTGACACATCATGGTGGGAACCACACACACACACACACTCACACTCACACACACACACACTCACACACACACACACACACAGAGAGAGAGAGAGAGAGAGAGAGAGAGAGAGAGAGAGAGAGAGAGAGAGAGAGAGAGAGAGAGAGGAATATCCAGGTAATATCATAGTCTCCCAGGACTGTAATTCGTCATGTTAGACGTCTGTCCTGGAGACTAGGTAGGCAGACCTGTATACACCCCCCTCATATGCCAATGGTAATGTTGATCTTATATAGAAATTTATTTATGATATATGAAAATGTAAATTGTTTTTTATTATCTGAAGTTAATAGTTTATCAGTGTTAATACACCACTACATAAATGAACGTTAACTACCATAAGAAATGTACTTTCTAAGTTCTATTTGTGTGTATATATATATATATATATATATATATATATATATATATATATATATATATAACCCCAGGGTGTCCCTCTTATCCTTATGAGTCTGCTGCAGCGCTCAGGAAGCTAGCCACGTCCACCAGTCGGGACAACAGGTTATAAAACAGTGTTGTGATGTGTGTGTGCATCTGTAAGGGAAAGAGAGTAGAGAGCGACAAGGTAGCAAATGTTCAGTGTCTTCTTATGGTAGCTGCATCGTAGGTATGAAGGAGACTTGGGATATATGGAAACAGTGTATTGTAGTGCTGTAGTGATGGGTCATGTCTAAGGGCGTAGGCAGGAAAGTGTGACCCGTGTGTGTCTAGGGAGTGTGGCATTTGATGGGTGTGTACGTCTGGTGGGTTGGAGTTTAAGACTGAGTTGGGAGGTCGGGTTGTTTAGTGCTTGTCGGGTTGTTTCAGTGTGTATGTGTTTTGTTGTCAGTTATATTTTGTTATGGATGGGGTGATCTTGTGACAAATTGTTACTGAAGTGTGAGGTATGGGTAAGCTTTTAGTTCAATTTCGTGGTTGGTGGTTAGCTGTAGAGTAGTTTGGGTAGGTAGAAGTCTATTGTTGTTTGTTGTTTCATATATATATATATATATATATATATATATATATATATATATATATATATATATATATATATATATATATATATATATATATATATATATATTTTCATCAGGCAGACATATATATATATATATATATATATATATATATATATATATATATATATATATATTATAACTGGGATAGGGGAGAAAGAATACTTCCCACGTAATCCCTGCGTGTCGTAGGAGGCGACTAAAAGGGGAGGGAGCGGGTGGCTGGAAATCCTCCCCTCTCTTTTTTTTGTTTTTTAGTTTACCAGAGAAGGGAGCCAGGTGAGGATATTCCCTCAAAGGCTCAGTCCTCTGTTCTTAATGCTACCTCACAAACGCGTGAAATGGCGAATAGTATGAAAGAAAAGATATATATATATATATATATATATATATATATATATATATATATATATATATATATATATATATATATATATATATACATAGCCAGCTGTTAGCGTTCTGTTCGGAAACAACCGATAGACCCCGTTGCTCACCATTGTGAGACGAAGGGTATTCGAGTACTTAGTATTTCGAATAGTTGTTTCCTATTATACAGTCCCTTAGCCTAGCGGTTAGCATGCCTACCTCATGCACAAGGGGTCCCAGGTTCGATCTTGGCTGTTGGAGCTTTGTATGTTCTATGAAGGTGCGCGTTCATATACACTTTATTCGTATTCATATAACTCCGCGTTGTACAGTCAGGTTCGGTAAAACGCTATCAGCTGGCTATGTGTTCTGTTCGGAAACAACCGATAGACCCCGTTGCTCACCATTGTGAGACGAAGGGTATTCGAGTACTTAGTATTTCGAATAGTTGTTTCCTATTATACAGTCCCTTAGCCTAGCGGTTAGCATGCCTGCCTCTTGCACAAGGGGTCCCAGGTTCGATCCTGGCTGTTGGAGCTTTGCATGTGATATATATATATATATATATATATATATATATATATATATATATATATATATATATATATATAGTCCCTTTGTACAAAGGCAAAGGGGATAAAGGTGAGTGTTCAAATTACAGAGGTATAAGTTTGTTGAGTATTCCTTGGAAATTACATGGGAGGGTATTGATTAAGATTATTGATTAAGAGGGTAAAAGCTTGTACAAAGCATCAGACTGGGGAAGAGCAGTGTGGTTTCAGAAGTGGTAGAGGATGTGTGGATCAGGTGTTTGCTTTGAAGAATGTATGTGAGAAATACTTAGAAAAACAGATGGATTTGTATGCAGCATTTATGGATCTGGAGAAGGCATATGATTGAGATGATAGAGATGCTCTGTCGAAGGTATTAAGTTTATAAGGTGTGGGAGGCAAGTTGTTTGAAGCAAAGAAAAGTTCTTATCAAAGATGTAAGGCATGTGTACGAGCAACAAGAGAGGAAAGTGATTGGTTCCCAGTGAATATCGGTTTGCGGCAGGGGTGTGTGATGTCTCCGTTGTTGTTGATTTGTATATGGATGGGGGTGTTAGGGAGGTGAATGCAAGAGTTTTGGAGAGAGGGGCAAGTATGGAATCCGTTGTGGATGAGAGGCCTTGGGAAGTGAGTCAGTTGTTATTCGCTGATGATACATCGCTGGTGGCTGATTCGGATGAGAAACCTGCAGAAGCTGGTGACTGAGTTTGGTAAAATGTGTGAAAGAAGAAAGCTGAGAGTAAATGTGAATAATCGCACAGTCATTAGGTTCAGTAGGGTTGAGGGACAAGTAGATTGGGAGGTAAGTTTGAATGGACAAAAACTGGAGGAAATGAAGTGTTCTAGATATCTGGGAGTGGATTTAGCAGCGGATGGAACCATGGAAGCGGAAGTGCGTCACAGAGTGGAGGTGGGGACGAAGGTTCTGGGGCCGTTGAAGAATGTGTGGAAGGCGAGAATGTTATCTCGGAGAGCAAAAATGGGTATGTTTGAAGGAATAGTGGTTCCAACAATTTCATATGGTTGCGAGGCATAGGTTATGGATAGGGTGGTGCGGAGGTGGGTGGATGTGTTGGAAATGAGATGTTTGAGGGCAATGTATAGTGTGAGGTGGTTTGATCGTGCAAATATTGAAGGGGTAGGAGAGATGTGTGGTGATAAAAAGTGTGGTTGAGAGAGCAAAAGAGGATGTATTGAAATGGTTTAGTCACATAGAGGGAATGAGTGAGGAAAGATTAACAAAGAGGATATATGTGTCAGAGGTGGGAGACCAAATTGGAAGTGGAAAGATGGAGTGAAAAAGATTTTGAGCGATCGGGGCCTGAACATACAGGAGTATGAAAGGTGTGCGAGGAATAGAGTGAATTGGAACGATGTGGTATACCGGGGTCGACGTGCTGTCAGTGGATTGAACCACGGCATGTGAAGCGTCTGGGGTGAACCATGGAAAGTTTTCTGGGTCCTGGATGTGGAAAGGGAGCTGTGGTTTTGGTGCATTTCACATGACAGCTAGAAACCGAGAATGAACGAATGTGGCCTTTGTTGTCTTTTCCTGGCGGGGTGGTGACGAGAATGGATGTGGCAGCATGTGTGAATATGTACATGTGTATATATGTATATGTGAGTGTATGTATATATATGTATACCTTGAAATGTATAGGTATGTATATGTGCGTGTGTGGATGTGTATGTATATTTCATTCTTTCGTCTGTTTCCTTATGCTACCTCGCAAACGCGGGAGACAGTGACAAAGTAAAATGACTATATATATATATATATATATATATATATATATATATATATATATATATATATATATATATATATATATATATATATATATATATATATATATATATATATATTGGAAAGGATCACAATTTTGAGCGTGATCAAGATATTCCCATGAGTCCACGGGGAAAATGAAACACGATAAGTTCCCAAGTGCACTTTCATGTAATAATCACGTCATCAGGGGAGACACAAGAAAGAGATATAAGTCAGTTGATATACATCGAAGAAACGTGGCTAGGGCGTCATTTGTTAAACATGCGATTGACTTCGACAATCGCATGTTTAACAAATGACGTCCTAACTTCGTCTCTTCGATGTATATCAACTGACTTATATTTCTCTCTTGTATCTCCCCTGATGATGTGATATTACACGAAAGTGCATCTGTTAATTTATAGTGTTTCATTTTCCCCGTGAACTCGTAGGAATATATATATATATATATATATATATATATATATATATATATATATATATATATATATATATATATATATATATATATATATATATATACCCTCGTGTAAGCCAGGTAATCAGTTTATCGACTAACCTTTCGGGAAGATGAACAGTTGGTTTAACTGTGGACCGACCACCTCAACCAGGATTCGAGCCTATGTGCTCGAGCCAGGGCGTCCCATTATATCACCATCGGTCTGTCTCCCATACACGACTCTACTAACGTCCATTTTCCCTATACGATCCATGCTGGTCTTCGACCATACACGCCAAAAACTCAAACCACTTATATTCTTTTCTTACGTGCTTCATTAGGCAGGCTAATGTATGACACTTTGTCAGGTATATTAGCGTCTTATCTATAGCCCGCCCTGTGTACGACCATGTCGTAACTATAGCCCGCCCTGTGTACGACCATGTCGTAACTATAGCCCGCCTTGTGTACGACCATGTCGTAACTATAGCCCGCCTTATGTACGACCATGTCGTAACTATAGCAGGCCTTATGTACGACCATGTCGTAACTATAGCCCGCCCTGTGTACGACCATGTCGTAACTATAGCCCACCTTATGTACGACCATGTCGTAACTATAACCCACCTTATGTACGACCATGTCGTAACTATAGCCCGCCCGTGTACGACCATGTCGTAACTATAGCCCACCTTATGTACGACCATGTCGTAACTATAACCCACCTTATGTACGACCATGTCGTAACTATAGCCCGCCTTGTGTACGACCATGTCGTAACTATAACCCGCCCTGTGTACGACCATGTCGTAACTATAGCCCACCTTATGTACGACCATGTCGTAACTATAGCCCGCCTTGTGTACGACCATGTCGTAACTATAGCCCGCCTTATGTACGACCATGTCGTAACTATAGCCCGCCCTGTGTACGACCATGTCGTAACTATAGCCCGCCCTGTGTACGACCATGTCGTAACTATAACCCGCCCTGTGTACGACCATGTCGTAACTATATCCCACCTTATGTACGACCATGTCGTAACTATAGCCCGCCCTGTGTACGACCATGTCGTAACTATAGCCCGCCCTGTGTACGACCATGTCGTAACTATAGCCCGCCCTGTGTACGACCATGTCGTAACTATAGCCCGCCCTGTGTACGACCATGTCGTAACTATAGCCCGCCCTGTGTACGACCATGTCGTAACTATAGCCCGCCCTGTGTACGACCATGTCGTATGTATATCCACCATCGTCGTAATCAGGCCTTTCCATTGAGGGTAAACATAACCTCTGCAGTGGACGTGTGTGTGTGTGTGTGTGTGTGTGTGTGTGTGTGTTTGGGGGGGAGCCTCACCACCCGGCCCCGCCCCGCCCCGCCCCGCCCCATGTTTCTACATGGTCAAGATGTCTGGCCACTGTGGTTACCCAACGCGAACCCCCCCCCCCTCTCTCTCTCTCTCTCTCTCTCTCTCTCTCTCTCTCTCTCTCTCTCTCTCTCTCTCTCTCTCTCTCTCTCTCATCTTGCGTAAGGGCCTGACCCATAAGGGCCTTAGATAACCGTGCTCACATCACACAACCTTGACTGGCTCTTATATGTAAGGGGCCTCCCTCATCAACACACACACACACACACACAACACACACACACTCTCTCTCTCTCTCTCTCTCTCTCTCTCTCTCTCTCTCTCTCTATATATATATATATATATATATATATATATATATATATATATATATATATATATATATCCCCACATCTCTCTCCATCTCTCTCTCTCTCTCTTCTCTCTCTATCTCTCTCCAATCTATCTATCTATCTATCTATCTATCTATTACTTCAGCCAGCGAGGTTGGGGCAGGACGTTTAAAAGAACTCACTGCTAGATGATGGCGAGAGGGAAAACCTGTGTGTTGGGGCACTAGGAAGGGAGGTAAGGCGGGGGGAGAGAGAGAGAGAGAGAGAGAGAGAGAGAGAGAGAGAGAGAGAGAGAGAGAGAGAGAGACAGAGAGAGAGACAGAGAGAGAGATGAATGTATGAAGGAAGATGAAGAAGAAGAAGAAGAGGAAGAAGAAGAAGGAGAAGAAGAAGAAGAAGAAGAAGAAGAAGAAGAAGAAGAAGAAGAAGAAGACGACATTAAAAGTGAGTTAAAAAAAAAACAAGAGCAGAAAAAGAAACTATCCTTGGGGTTGGGTGTGTGTGGCTGGGTCACGGACGAGGGTAGGTGATGGACAAGGAGATCTGGAGTAGCGGTGAGGCTAATGATAGGGTGGAGCTGGAGATTGTGTGTGGAGGGCAGGCGTGGAGCAGGTAGTCCTCACACACGCTGGACCACAGGACGAAGACCTCGGCTGCTCAACCACGACTTACACAGGCGAGAGGCGCGTACCAGGTGTACACAGAAGGACCAGTTATACACCACTACCACCACTCCCTCTTCCCTCCAAACACCATTCAGTAACAAGGTGGTTCGTGGGATAAATGACCGTCGTGTTTAATTGGTGAGTGAACAACCCCTTGATGGGTGGGGGGGGGGGGTGGTCGAGGAACGTTATGGGAGAAATTACAGCACATGATTCAACCAAGTCGAGAGAGAGAGAGAGAGAGAGAGAGAGAGAGAGAGAGAGAGAGAGAGAGAGAGAGAGAGAGAGAGAGAGAGAGAGTGGGGATGTGGGACGCCCGTACGAGACCTTTACCGACGCCCCTCGCGCCACGGCTCCCGATGTCAAGTGTAATGACCCAATTGGGGGTCGTTACATGACCTCCCTCGCGTCGTGCTCATCACCGTAAGGTCAGAACGTATGACGTCTACTAGACCGAACGTGTGACGTCATGAGACACCAGCATGGGAAAAAAAAAGGTGGGGGAGGGAGGGGAGCGGGGGGGGGGGGTGTAATGTGTGTTGTGACGGTGCCTCATGGACTTCAGTGGATGTCTAGGACCATTTGACATGAATTCGTTCCTCCAGGGTGATTCAGGGCGGTGGCAAGGGGGGGGGGGGGGGAAGGTGACGTCAAGAGGGAGGGAGGGAGAGGGAGGGGAGGAGGTGACGGGAAGAGGGAGGGAGGGGGACGGGAGGGGAGGGAAGGGGAGGGGAGGGAGGAGGAGGGAGCCACGTGTTGCTAGGCTCTGTCGAAGGGCGTCACCTGCTGTGCCTTCCGCTGCACAACACATGCGTGTTGAAGGCTTTTGGCACACAGCCCTGACGCACACCTGCTCCTCTCTCTGTGCATTGCCACCTTTTAATCTTGATCTTGTGTGTGTGCATATATATATATATATATATATATATATATATATATATATATATATATATATATATATATATATATATATGTGTGTGTGTGTGTGTGCGTGTGTGTGTGTGTGTGTGTGTGTGTGAGTGAGTGTGAGTGTGTGTGTGTGTGTATATTTATTTATTACTTAGACTTTGTCGCTGTCTCCTGCGTTAGCGGGGTAGCGCAAGGAAACAGACGAAAGAATGGCCCAACCCACCCACATACACATGTATATACATACACCTCGACACACGCACACATACATACCAATACATTTCAGAGTATACATATATGTATATACACAGACATATATATATATATATATATATATATATATATATATATATATATATATATATATATATATATATATACATGTACATAATTCATGCTTGCTGCCTTTATTCATTCCCGTCGCCACCCCGCCACACATAAAATGACACCCCCTCCCCCGCACGCGCGCGAGGTAGCGCTGGGAAAAGACAACGAGGGCCCCATTCGTTCACACTCAGTCTCTAGCTGTCATGTATAATGCACAGAAACCACAGCTCCCTTTCCACATCCAGGTCCCACAAAACCTTCCATTGTTTACCCTAGACGCTTCACATGCCCTGGCTCAATCCATTGACAGCACGTCGACCCCGGTATACCACATTTCACCCTCCTGCTTGTTCAGGCTCCGATCGCTCAAAATCTTTTTACTCCATCCTTCCACCTCCAATTTGGTCTTCCACTTCTCCTCGTTCCCTGCACCTCTGACACATATATATATCCTCTTTGTCAATCTTTCCTCACTCATTCTCTCCATGCGACCAAGCCATTTCAAAACACCCTCTTCTGCTCTCTGAACCACACTCTTTTTATTACCACACATCTCTCTTATCCTTTCAATACTTACTCGATCAAACCACCTCACACCACATATTATCCTCAAACATCTCATTTCCAGCACATCCACCCTCCTCCGCACAACTCTATCCATAGCCCACGCCTCGCAACCATACAACATTGTTGGAACCACTATTCCTTCAAACATACCCATTATTGCTTTTCAACGCTCCCAGAACTTTCGCCCCCTGCCCCACCCTGTGACTCACTTACGCTTCCATGGTTCCATTCGCTGCCAAATCCACTCCCAGATATCTAAAACACTTCACTAAAGGGGACGGGAGCGGGGGGCTAGAAACCCTCTCCTTCATGTATTTCAACTTTCTAAAAGGGAAAACAGAAGGAGTCACGCGGGGAGTGCTCATCTTCCTCGAAGGCTCGGATTGGGCGTCTAAATGTGTGTGGATGTTACCAAGATGAGAAAAAAGGAGAGATAGGTAGTATGTTTGAGGAAAGGAACCTGGATGTTTTGGCTCTAAGTGAAACGAAGCTCAAGGGTAAAGGGGAAGAGTGGTTTGGGAATGTTTTGGGAGTAAAGTCAGGGGTTGGTGAGAGGACAAGAGCAAAGAAAAGAGTAGCACTACTCCTGAAAGAGGAGTTGTAGGAGTATGTGATAGAGTGTAAGAAAGTAAAATAGATTGATATGGGTAAATGGGTAAAACTGAAAATGGCTGGAGAGAGATAGGTGATTCTTGGTGCATATGCACCTGGGCATGAGAAGAAAGATCATGAGAGGCAAGTGGTTTGAGAGCAGCTGAGTGAGTGTGTTAGCCGTTTTGATGCACGAGACCGGGTTATAGTGATGGGTGATTTGAATGCAAAGGTGAGTAATGTGGCAGTTGAGGAAATAACTGGTGTACATGTGGTGTTCAGTGTTGTAAATGGAAATGGTGAAGAGCTTGCAGATTTATGTGCTGAAAAAGTACTGGTGATTGGGAACACCTGGTTTAAAAAGAGAGTTATACATAAGTATATGTGTGTAAGTAGAGATATGGCCAGAGAGCGTTATTGGGTTACGTATTGAATGATAGGCGCGTGAAAGAGAGACTTTTGGATGTTAATGTGCTGAGAGGTGCAACTGGAGGGACGTCTGATCATTATCTTGTGGAGGCGAAGGTGAAGATTTATAAAGGTTTTCAGAAAAGAAGAGAGAATGTTGGGGTGAAGAGAGTGGTGAAAGTAAGAGATCTTGAGAAGGAGACATGTGTGAGGAAGTACCAGGAGAGACTGAGTACAGAATGGAAAAAGGTGAGAGCAAAGGACGGAAGGGGAGTTGGGGAGGAATGAAATGTATTTAGGGAAGCAGCGTTGGCTTGCGCAAAAGATTCTTGTGGCACGAGAAGCGTGGAAGGTGGGTAGATTAGAAAGGGTATTGAGTGGTAGAATGAAGAAGTAAGATTATTAGTGAAAGAGAAGAGGGAGGCATTTGGACGATTTTTGCAGGGGAATAGTGCAAATGATTGAGAGATGTATAAAAGAAAGAGGCAAGGGTCAAGAGAAAGGTGCAAGAGGTGAAAAAGAGGGCAAATGAGTGTTGGGGTGAGAGAGTATCATTTAATGTTAGGGAAAATAAAAAGATGTTTTGGAAGGAGGTAAATAAAGTGCGTAAGACAAGAGAACAAATTGGAACATCGGTGAAGGAGGCTAATTGGGAGGTAATAACAAGTAGTGGTGATGTGAGAAGGAGATGGAGTGAGCATTTTGAAGGTTTGTTGAAAGTTAGATGATAGAGTGGCAGATATAGGGTGTTTTTCTCAAGGTGGTTTCCGAAGCTTGGAGAATGATTTGGTAAACAGAGAAGAGGTAGAGAAAGCTTTACGGAAGATGAAAGCCGGCAAGGCGGCGGGTTTCGATGGTATTGCAGTGGAATTTATTAAAAAAGGGGGTGACTGTGTTGTTGACTGATTAGTAATGATATTTAATGTATGTATGACTCATGGTGAAGTGCCTGAGGATTGGCGAAATGCATGCAGAGTGCCATTGTACAAAGGCAAAGGGGATAAAGGTGAGTGCTCAAATTGCAGAGGTATAAGTTTGTTGAGTATTCTTGGGAAATTATATGGGAGGGTATTGATTGAGAGGGCGAAGGCATGTACAGAGCATCAGATTGGTGAAGAGCAGTGTAGTTTCAGAAGTGGTAGAGGATGTGTGGATCAGGTGTTTGCTTTGAAGAATATATGAGAAATACTTAGAAAAAGAAATGGATTTGTATGTAGCATTTATGGATCTGGAGAAGGCATATGATAGATTTGATAGAGATGCTCTGTGGAAGGTGTTAAGAATATTTGGTGTGGAAGGCAAGTTGTTAGAAGCAGTGAAAGGTTTATATCGAGGATGTAAAGCATGTGTACGAGTAGGAAGAGAGGAAAGTGATTGGTTCTCAGTGAATGTCGGTTTGCGGCAGAAGTGTGTGATGTCTCCATGTTTTTTTAATTTTTCCTGTGGAAGGGGTTGTTAGAGAGGTGAATGCAAGAGTTTTGGAAAAAGGGGCAAGAATGCAGTCCGTTGTGGATGAGAGAGCTTAGGAAGTGAGTCAGTTGTTGTTCGCTGATGATACAGCGCTGGTGGCTGATTCGGGTGAGAAACTGCAAAAGCTGGCGACTGAGTTTGGTAAAGTGTGTAAAAGAAGAAAGCTGAGAGTAAATGTGAATGATAGCAAGGTTATTAGGTACAATAGTGTTGAGGGACAAGTTAATGGGGAGGTTGGTTTTATATATATATATATATATATATATATATATATATATATATATATATATATATATATATATTCATTTATATTTATTTTGCCTTGTGGCTGTCTCCCACGTTTGCGAGGTAGCGCAAGGAAACAGTCGAAAGAAATGGCCCAACCCACCCCCATACACATGTATATACATACACGTCCACACACACAAATATACATACCTATTCATCTCAATGTACACATATATATACACACACAGACACATACATATATACCCATGCACACAATTCACACTGTCTGCCTTTATTTATTCCCATCGCCACCTCGCCACACATGGAATACCATCCCCCTCCCCCCTCGTGTGTGCGAGGTAGTGCTAGGAAAAGACAACAAAGGCCCCATTCGTTCACACTCAGTCTCTAGCTGTCATGCAATAATGCCCGAAACCACAGTTCCCTTTCCGCACCCAGGCCCCACACAACTTTCCATGGTTTACCACAGACGCTTCACATGCCCTGATTCAATCCACTGACAGCACGTCAACCCCGGTATACCACATCGATCCAATTCACTCTATTCCTTGCCCGCCTTTCACCCACCTGCATGTTCAGGCCCCGATCACTCAAAATCTTTTTCACTCCATCTTTCCACCTCCAATTTGGTCTCCCACTTCTCCTCGTTCCCTCCACCTCTGACACATATATCCTCTTGGTCAATCTTTCCTCACTCATTCTCTCCATGTGCCCAAACCATTTCAAAACACCCTCTTCTGCTTTCTCAACCACGCTCTTTTTATTTCCACACATCTCTCTTACCCTTACATTACTTACTCGATCAAACCACCTAACACCACACATTGTCCTCAAACATCTCATTTCCAGCACATCCACCCTCCTGCGAACAACTCTATCCATAGCCCACGCCTCGCAAACATACAACATTGTTGAAACCACTATTCCTTCAAACATAGCCCATTTTTGCTTTCCGAGATAATGTTCTCGACTTCCTCACATTCTTCAAGGCTCCCAGGATTTTCGCCCCCTCCCCCACCCTATGATCCACTTCCGCTTCCTTGGTTCCATCCGCTGCCAGATCCAATCCCAGATATCTAAAACACTTTACTTCCTCCAGTTTTTCTCCATTCAAACTTACCTCCCAATTGACTTGACCCTCAACCCTACTGTACCTAATAACCTTGCTCTTATTCACATTTACTCTTAACTTTCTTCTTTCACGCACTTTACCAAACTCAGTCACCAGCTTCTGCAGTTTCTCACATGAATCAGCCACCAGCGCTGTATCATCAGCGAACAACAACTGACTCACTTCCCAAGCTCTCTCATCGACAACAGACTTCATACTTGCCCCTCTTTCCAAAACTCTTGCTTTCACCTCCCTAACAACCCCATCCATAAACAAATTAAACAACCATGGAGACATCACACACCCCTGCCGCAAACCTACATTCACTGAGAACCAATCACTTTCCTCTCTTCCTACACGTACACATGCCTTACATCCTCGATAAAAACTTTTCACTGCTTCCAACAACTTGTCTCCCACACCATATATTCTTAATACCTTCCATAGAGCATCCCTATCAACTCTATCATATGCCTTCTCCAGATCCATAAATGCTACATACAAATCCATTTGCTTTTCTAAGTATTTCTCACATACATTCTTCAAAGCAAACACCTGATCCACACATCCTCTACCACTTCTGAAACCACACTGCTCTTCCCCAATCTGATGCTCTGTACATGCCTTCACCCTCTCAATCAATACCCTCCCATATAATTTACCAGGAATACTCAACAAACTTATACCTCTGTAATTTGAGCACTCACTCTTATCCCCTTTGCCTTTGTACAATGGCACTATGCAAGCATTCCGCCAATCCTCAGGCTCCTCATCATGAGTCACACATACATTAAATAACCTTACCAACCAGTCAATAATACAGTCACCCCCCTTTTTTAATAAGTTCCACTGCAATACCAGAATGTAAGAAAGTAAATTCTCGATTAATATGGGTAAAACTGAAAGTTGATGGAGAGAGATGGGTGATTATTGGTGCATATGCACCTGGGCATGAGAAGAAAGATCATGAGAGGCAAGTGTTTTGGGAGCAGCTGAATGAGTGTGTTAGTGGTTTTGCTGCACGACACCGGGTTATAGTGATGGGTGATTTGAATGCAAAGGTGAGTAATGTGGCAGTTGAGGGAATAATTGGTATACATGGGGTGTTCAGTGTTGTAAATGGAAATGGTGAAGAGCTTGTAGATTTATGTGCTGAAAAAGGACTGGTGATTGCGAATACCTGGTTTAAAAAGCGAGATATACATAAGTATACGATGTAAGTAGGAGAGATGGCCAGAGAGCGTTATTGGATTACGTGTTAATTGGCAGGCGCGCGAAGGAGAGACTTTTGGATGTTAATGTGCTGAGAGGTGCAACTGGAGGGATGTCTGGTGAAGATTTGTATGG